>NC_056731.1:1116843843-1116926343 GCF_019279795.1 Protopterus annectens | reverse complement strand
TATTTTGGCTCCTTCTCCAATCCGTCCTTTGGTTTTGGCGCCCTCTGAGCCAAGTATCTAGGTGCTGTCTTTTTCACATCTGAGGATACCTGTGTCCTTGGATTTGTTGCTTTCTCTTAGCGTATTGGCTCCATGTGTGGCAGAATTGGAGGGGTCTTGGACCCAAAGCTTCATTTCTGGATGGGGGGTAGGGTTGACTCTGAAGTTCTCAGAGCCTCTACATTCGATAGCTCTGTTCTGACTCCTGCCTTGGAGGCGATTGCTTCAGGCCAGAGGTAACCGTCGGGCCAGAAACATGTTGTCTTTGCTGCAACATTTTTTTTCTCCAAGGGCATTCTGTCTTTGAGGTGGTGGAGAGTCAGTCACAGAAGATACCAGTTTTGATGAAGGGGAAGAGTACCCAAGATCACCAACTGAAGACATCTTATTTGGAGATATTTTGAGATCTGAAACAGTGGGGTGGTTTGTCCATCGAAAACCTTTCCCCAAGAGGAATCTGTATTAATGGAGGCTTTTGGTGCTGGCCCATCTACCTCCTGGGTGACTCTGCCAGCTGACGAGTTCATTGACTTGATCTCTGAGCAGGTGTGGAAGAAACCAGATTCTGTAGAGCCGATCCCCAAGAGACCAGATAGGATCCTGGCACCACTGAAAGGAAGGGAGTTTTGGAACAATGGAGTACTGGTAGATGCTATGGTTGTAGCAGCAGCCACCAAGAAAGAACTTGCAGAACAGATTTCTTTTGACCACCCCCACCCCCATAGGGAGTCTAGGGCTCTGGACAGATTTGGGAAGTGGGTTTATGCATCATTGACCTTTGCTCTCAGGTCCCTGAATTACTTGGCGCACTTTACTAGATTACAGAGGCATTTGATCAAGGAGGTCTCAAAAACTCTATCAGGGTCCAGGGACTAGTACTGATGAGGTGGAGTTTTCTATCACTTCACAGTTGGCCACCCCTCAGTTCATTTCGAATTCCTCTGTGAGACTCATGTCACATGCATCTGAGGGAGCCTCAAGATTGGTGGGTTTGGGCATTTCCATCAGGAGACCTGTCTGGAAGCAACTGTGTGCTTTTGCAGAGCCCTTCAAATCATCTTTCGTCAATGCTTCTTTTGATGGAAGTTGGTTGGTTGGCCCCAAGGTTAAGGACACACTCTCTAGGTGTGAGCAAGATGGAAAGACCCTGTCTGCTGTTGGTGTATGTTTTTCAACTCCTCAAAGAACCTTTTCCTGGAGTCATTGAGGTGGTTGAAAGATGTAGTTCAAGAAATCCCAGGGTCCATTCCATGAGCCATTTGGAGAAAGTTACCCCCAGGGCAGAGGAGGGAACTCCAGTGGAAGATGCCATCCATGCAGCACAGGGGGTCCACAGAACCAGGGGTCCAGGGATTCTTTCTCTGACAGACTGTATCAGTGCTTCTGAATGGAGGCTCAGTTGCCCACCTCTGGAGGCAGTTGGGTTCGTTTATCCCTGCACTAGAGAGCCTGGCTGTTTTAATAAATGATATTTGGGTGCAGAGGATCATTTCCTGAGGCTGTATAATTCCCTTTTCTCTGCCACCACCATTACAGAGCAAAATCCCTGACATTCCACCCAGTTATAGGAAAAGAACAGCGTTAGAAATACAAAAGCTGCTAGACAAGAGTCCTTCAAGACATCCCCCCAGGTCAGAAAGGATAGGGAACTTACACAAGATTCTTTTTGGTGCTAAAAAAGACAGGGGCTGTAGACCAATTTTTGATCTCATTGTTTTGAACAGGTCAGCTCAGCATACCCAGTTCCTTATGGTCACGGTTCAGTCCATTTTGCCTTTCCTGCACAAGGACAACTGGATGTGCTCTGTAGATCTTCAGGATGTGTACTATCACATAAAAATGAACAGACAGTCCATGAGATAACTACACTTCCAGCTGGGAGCCAGTCACTACAATTTTAGAGCACTGCCGTTTGGTCTCAGCACAGCCACCAGGGTGTTTACCAACTGCATGGTAGTGGTTGCAGCTGACTTCAGACTGCAGGGATTCCAAGAGTTTCCATACCTAGATGACTGGCTCCTTACCGCCTCGACCAAGCATCTACTGATGACAACTTGCAATTATGTGTTCCAAATTTGTTCCAATTTATGCATCACACTCGAGCACAAGAAATCTCATCTTCAACCATCTTAGTCCCTGGAATTCATAGGAGCCAATTTCAACACAAAATCAATAATAGCATCTCTGCCTTTACCGAGCGTTCAAACCATCTGTTTTCAAGTCAGCAGAATAATTCAGAATTCATCCGTACTAGCCCACAAGATATTACAGACCCTGGGGTCCATGTCTGCGGCAATAGTTCTGCTCCCACTAGAGCGATACCATACAAGAATTCTTCAATGGATATTGACAACCCAGTGGTCCATCCTGTATCAGTCTTTGTCCACCAAGATCATTATCACTCAGGCTTGAAAAAGATTCCTTTGGTGGTGGATTCACTCATATCAACTAATGCAAGGCCATCCATTGATCCTCCCTCAACCTAAGGCCATAGTGACCATAGACCCAGCTTGAAGGGGGGTTATTTTTCAGGAAGACTCTTCAAGGCACATGGTTCCCCGAAGAGGCCAACTTGCATGTCAGTGTGCTGGAAATAAGAGCAGTACTCCTAGCATTGCAGGCATTTCAAGACTCTCTCCCTTTTGGGACTATTGCGATACAAATGGACAATGTGTCTGTAGTATGGTACATCAGCAAACAAGGAGGAACCAGATCTTACGCCTTGTGTCAAGAAGCTATGAGAGTGTGGCAGTATGCAGTCTCTTCAAACTGATTTCTGATAGCAGTGCATATACTGGGAAAATCCAACGTGATAGCAGATAAGTTGAGAAGGTCCATTTTATTATCTCCTGAATGGTCTCTCAACACAAGTGGTGGAAATGATATTCTGCTAGTGGGGCCAGCCATGCTGCGACCTATTTGCATCCCCCTGGACAACAAACGAAGCAGGCTCTTTTCCCTAATTCTACAGTCGGTGAGTCACCGAGAGATGTTCTCCTTCATGAATGACCATGCTGGTCTCCTCTATGGTTACCCTGCAACTCCCTTTATCCCCAAATTGCTGCAGAAAGCATCTCATTTGAAGAGCAGAGTCTTTGTCATTGCCCCTTATTGGCCTCGGTAGATCTGGTTTTCCCTTCCTTTGGCCTCATCTAGCTTACCAACCTTGGATTTTGGATCCAGTTCCAGACCTCCTTTCTCATCCAACAATCTGACTCATCCGGATATCTTGGGCCTTAAGTTAATGGCATCATATTGCCAATTTCAGTAATAGCCAGACAGCCTAAGCTCTCTTTTCCAGTGCACCACATTCTTTTATAGGTTCATAGGTTGGTACTGGGCTATCTGCCCGAAGGCATATATTAGCCCAGCCACATTGTGCGTTATTCATCACCCCTTTAGTAGTTCCCTAGACCCTTGTACTAGCAGCTAGTACCCTTGGCCCCTATCTAGTAGTGCTGTTGGTGTGATCCCTGGTGTGAACTTTCTGTTACCCATCCACTCATCAAGGTTCCTCTTGAAGAGTGATAGTGAGGGGCTCTGTCTTATGTAGATTGGGACCCTGTTCCATAGTAAGGGAAATCTCTGCGAAGGGAATCTATCCCTCCAGCATGTTATATTTATTGTTGTGTTGAGGTTTATATCCCTAGAGCATGTAGCTTGAGTAGATTTGGTTTTGCTAAGATGAAGCATGTTCAACAATTCTGGGCTGGACATGGCTCTGTACGTTAGACAGAGATCGCCTCTGAGAAAGCGGTATGCAACAGAGAACAGTCTTAGCTTTTTCAGTTGTGCTGCATAGGGCAACTGTTTGAGGCCAGTAATCATCGTGGTTAGGTACCTTTGTGGTCTCTCCAGCTGCTGGAGATGTCTAGCCAGGTAGATTCCAATTGGTGCATTGTACTCAATAATGGGTCTGATGAGGGAAGAGTAGAGGGGCACCATTACATCCTTAGATCTTGATGCAAACCCTTTCGTGATCAGATGGGTCACATGGAAGGATTTTCTAACCACTTTGGCAACATGGTTATCAAAGGAAAGCTGACTATCTACTTGGGTCCCTAGATCCCTTATTTCTTCTTCAGATTTCAAGGGATTACCTCCTATGTTGTAGTTTGCGGGTACTCTGTTTTTTTCCAAAGGGGATTACTACGCATTTTTTTTTCATTTAGCTTGAGACCATGGCTTGTTGACACCATGCATCAGTCTCATTTAGCCCCTTCTGGAGGATCTCCATGTCGGCCGGAGACTCTATTATAGCACCCAGTTTGCAGTCGTCTGCAAACTTAGTCAGCCACAGCCCTTCCGTGCTTGCCTGTACTTCTGAGAAGTATATTCCAAACAGGAGGGGCCCCAGGACAGAGCCCTGAGGCACACCACTCTTTACTGGTCTGTATTCGGACATAGATCCCGCTACTCTTACTTTATGGGATCTGTCTGAGAGCCAGTTTGCGATCCATCTTGTGACATAAGGGTTTATGCCCAGGCTGGTGAGCTTATCAATAATACCTGAATGGGGAATAGTGTCAAATGCTTTAGCAAGGTCAAGGTAAGCCGTGTGTACCTCCTTTCCCTTATCTATAGCCTGAGTAACTGTCTCAAAGAAATCCACCAGGTTCAGGAGGCATGATCTGCCCTTGACGAAGCTGAACTGTGTGGGGTCCAGCGACTGGAGGTTCCCAATCTCTCCATTTATGAGTTCTATAATGATTCGCTCCATAGCCTTTCAGATCAGACTGGTCAGGCTTATTAGTTGGTAGTTCCCAGGGTCAGTTGTGGCCCCACCCTTGTGTAGCGGGACCACCATTGATGTGCGCCATTCTATGGGCACATATCCTTTGGAGAGACTGAGACTGAACAGGGTATTAAGATGCAAGGTTAATTCCTTTTGGAGCTCGCGTATGACACAGCCTGGGACCCCATCTGGTCCCATGGAGGCAGTGTTTTTAGCTTTAGATAGAGCCTTGTTAACCAACGTGTTCGTAAATATTGGACTTACACAATCCCCTAGAATGGTAATAGGCCCTGTAGGAGGTGAGGGGGGGGGGGGGAGAAATTTGCACTGAACCTGTCAGTCAAGATGTTGGCAATGTCAGAAGGGTCAGTGTATTTTGTTCCATTTTGTACTAGCTCAGAACAGACCTGAGCATTGCCATTTAGGTTTTTGACGTAGCCATAGAAGGCCTTATGGTTATCCTTGGCAACTTTCTTTTCAAAATTAGCTTTAGTTGACTTGATGAGGGCCCTCAATTTCTTACTAATGTTGATCAGGGATGATTTTTCTACATGAGATTTGGCCTTTTTTTGTATAAGTCTCCTCCTTTTATTGTAAAGTTTGCTTATGGCCGGGGTCCACCAGACTGGTTTCTTCTTGCTTGAGGAAGGAGTCTTGGTTTTATTTGGGATACCACGGTCCATGCAGTCCTGTAGATGCATATAGAGTGCCCTGGTGTAGGATTCTGCATCCTGGATATCATTATCCTTCTGCAAGGGAATAGTGAAGCTTTCCACTTTGGATGCAAGTAGTTTGAAGTTTGCTTTGGAAAGGTTTTTGACTATGGTTTCTTTGATTGGGGGAGATGGAGGAGTAAGGATGTCCAGGGTTATCAGTTTGTGGTCGCATATGACCAAGGAGGGGGTGATAACGGGTGTGGTATAGTGGGCGCCCATATTTGTGATGAGTAAATCCAGTATGTTGTCCCCTCTAGTGGGGGAACATACTAGTTGTTCAAGGGCATTTGAATTTATAAATTCTATGAATCGCTGAGCATAGGAGTTGGAACATTGGTAGTTCGCCCAATCTATACCAGGGTAGTTCACCCAAGATTATGGTGTTGGGTAGGACCTTTATATTCTCTTCTTTATCTCTTTAGATTCTTTATCTTCTCATAAGGCCTCTACCAGGCGAATATACAAATGCAAATGGAAAAGATTTGTCCTTTGGGCACGACGACATGACATGGACCCTTTTTCAACACATATCCACAAGATCCTTGAATGCCTGGCTTCCATTTTCATTGACTGGGTTAGTTCCTCTACAGTTAAAGTCCAGCTAGTTGCTGTATCCAATTTCTGTATCGGAACTGATAATTCTACTTTAGCATTTTTACGTCTTTGTAAAGCCTTTATAAAAGGAGCATTTTTACTAAAGCCCCTCTTCAAGGACCCTACTTCACCTTGGGATCTTATTGTAATGCTACAGGCCCTAAGCCCTAACCCAGAGTTCTTTTGAACCTGCAGCAAAATGTGAACTAAAATATTTTTAAGTTGGAAAATGATTTTTCTCATAGCCATACCATTGGCTAGAACGGTGTCAGAACTGCAAGCCCCATCTTTTAAGCCTCCTTACTTAATCTTTCATAAGATCTGGGTGTCTTTAAGTGTCAGCCCTTCCTTCCTTCCTTAAGGTGGTGTCAGGATTTAACATTAACCAAGTCGTTAATCTCCCTGTATTCTTTCCAAATTTCTCTAACAAAGATGAGTACATGTTACATTTATTGGACATTCACAGACAATCATGTTTCTATATGCACAGAACTGAGAAATTTAGGAAATCTTATCAGTTGTTTGTGTCCTTTTCTGAAACCAAGTTGAGTCATCTAGTTTTGAAACTAACATTATCAAAATGGGTGACTAACTGTATTTCCTTTGTGTATAACAAGTTTGGTGTCATCTTGTCTAAATCCTTAAAGGCCCATTCAACTAAATCTATGGCAACCTCATCAGCCTTCCTAGCAAGAACTTCCATGGATGATATTTGTTCGGCTGTAACCTGGGCTAATCTTAATACATTTATTACTCCATTCAAACTGGATCTGGTCTTGAGGGGAAGAGCAGCTTTTGGCTCTACAGTACTCAGGAATAACCTTCCTTAGAGTTCACCAGGATTCAGGTAACTTGGGGACTCTGTCCCATATGTTGAGGAATGTTTGAAAATTGACAACATCAGATAAGTTATGTACTCACCATAACATTCCATCTTTGTTGTCCATTTTCATTCTCCTTCAACTCCCCTCCCTCCAGCCCCAATCCATATTTCTTTGACTTCTGGAACAGCGGGAGAGAGCTGAGGAACTAAGTTCCCTTTCTTTGAGCTCCAGGAAGTGATTTTCCATAGTATATAAATATACCTATATTGTTTGTACCGAAGGGAGCTGCAAACAAGATCTGGAGATGGAGGGAAAAGTGAGAAGCTCGAGAGGTTGTAGTTTCCACGAGCTGTAGAACAGTGGCCAAGTCGGATCTGAAATCGTATGTTGAGGAAGAATGAAAATGGACAACACAGATGGAATGTTATGGTTAGTACATAACTTATTTTTTTTCCCTAAGGATTCTATGTCAGCTCTTAGACTATCAGAGGATTGTAAGAGCTACAAGGCACATAAGTTGAATGACCATTTGTACCTTGCCGATACCCATCCCTAAGATGTACTTACCACTTCCAGGAGTAAAAAACTTGTCAGGCTAGGGATAAATTTGTGGCCACCCATCAAATCATCTACAGTTATTTCGAAAGATGTGAGGTTGTCACTCTGTTTAACATGTAAAGAATATTGGGTTACTCACCCACTCATGGATGGTTCGTAATTAGCTTAAACTTAATAAGTTTGAAGCACTTGCCATGGTCATCCATGCTACCCTGAATGAATCATTAGTAGTGGTTTTGTCTTCAACAGTATTTATTGTGGGAACAGACTTCGGGTATATATTATAATATCGACATCTTAAAATGTCGACTATTACTTGTTCGACATGAAAATGTCAAACTCCAAGGTTCCTGAACGGCCAAATTACCGATTTCTTTCCAACAGAAAGAAATCGGTTGGCCAAACACCAGTGCCACACTCCCCCCAATTAAATATTCTAACTCCAAGACTGCACTACAGTCCAGGGAAAGGGCAGGTGTAGCAGAACGGCCAACCAATTTCTTTCCATTGGAAAGAAATTGGTGTTGGCCATTCAGGATCCTTGGAGTTCGACATTTTCGTGTTGAACAAATGAGTCTCGACATTTTAAGATGTCATTATTATACTATAGACCCCAGACTTCTTTTTATGTCTAAGGTGCATGATCCTGGAGGGAGATGAATGACAGCAAACTGACCTTGAAAGACCAGGTCTTGGCTGTTGTCAAGTCTTCTGCTTCCCACCTGAGAAGCATTGAGTCATTAAGCACCTATTTCCACAAGCTGATCTACCTGTAATGATTAATAAGAAACCCAAAACAAAAAAAAATAGTCAAACTTTATCATAAGCACTTTCTTTTATTCTTTAATTTAAACAGAACTTTATCAGATTAACACATGTTCATAGCAGACTAAACTCAGCTCACTAATCACAATTGACTGTTACAGTTGTAATTAGTTCTTAAAGAAATTAATTCCAAATATACATAGCATACAAAAATGTTCTTAAAAAATAGGGAAAAGATTTTACACAGTTTGTACAATATATTAATTCCACCAACTCTCTATTTGTCTTTTGCATGCCAGGTTGACTGTGAATGTTGTAACTTTTTGAATGTTAAAATATATAAAAGCAAAGAAAGAGGGGTGTTTTGAATCTACTATATATATATATCGGAAACCAGCCTTCTCCGACTGTTTCATACATTGTGACAGTTTAGACCCTCAATGGCAAAAGAAAAACTTGGTGAAAGGGCAAATGATATGAGCCCCAAGATTCACACTCCACATTTCTAAGCACCCTGGAGAATATTAGGGTCCAACGTAACACTCTCATACTGGGCGACTTCAACTACCCCTCCAGTAACTCGGAAAACTACTCATGTACCAATACACTTGCCCAATGCTTTCTGAAATTCATTAAATCTAATGCCCTGGGCTGCCACGGTGGTGCAGTGGTTAGCATTGTCGCCTCACAGCAAGAGGCTCTCCGGTTTGATCCTTGGCTGGGGTGCCTTCTGTGCGGAGTCTGCATGTCCTCCCTGTGGTTACGTGGGTTTCCTCTGGGTGCTCCGGTTTCCTCCCACATCCCAAAGACATGCAGTAGGTGGATTGGACACTCTAAATTGGCCCTAGGTGTGTGTCTGTGTGTGTCTGTGTGTGTCTGTGTGTGTCTGTGTGTGTCTGTGTGTGTGTGTGTGTCTGTGTGTGTCTGTGTGTGTCTGTGTGTGTCTGTGTGTGTCTGTGTGTGTCTGTGTGTGTCTGTGTGTGTCTGTGTCTGTCTGTGTCTGTCTGTGTCTGTCTGTGTCTGTCTGTGTCTGTCTGTGTCTGTCTGTGTCTGTCTGTGTCTGTCTGTGTCTGTCTGTGTTCTGTGGAAGGTTGGGCGCTGGGTGGCAACTCGACACTGTAAAACTCCACTGCCAGTCATGAGCGGACAGGTGATCCGCTGTGGCGACCCCTAACCAGGAAAAGCCGAAAGAAGAAGATTAAATCTAATGCCCTGGACCAGCTTGTTCTTACCCCCACTAGATGTAGCAACATCCTTGACCTGGTCATTACTAACATGGGTGACCGTTGCTCTACACCAATAGTCAACTCCTCCCTGATTAGATCTGATCACAAGCTAATCAACTTGGAAAGCCACATCCATCCCCCCCCCCCCCCCCCAACAAAGCTAACCACCATGAAAAGCTTCTCCAAAGCTAACTTTGGGTTCTTAAAAACAGAGGTGGCTAACTTCACGGCACCCATGCAAATAGAGAATAGTTGGATGACCACCAAATCATACACCAATCCACTGTGCGAACATGTACACAAATGCATGAATCTCGTCAAACCCAATAGAACTAAGATGCTCTCCTCAAAAAAAGGAAGCCAATCTGGTGTCCCCTGCCATAAACAAACTCTACAACAGAAGGAAGAAACTGATGCGAATAAGGTAAAGTCCCAAAACTGGAAAAACTCCCTTATCAGCTTCAACAAAAGGCTGAGATCCCTCTTCAAATCCTCTAAAGCTAGCTTTGAAAACAGAATTGCAGCAGATAATAAAGACAACCACAAGGCCTTCTATAGTTATGTAAAGAATCTCCATGGCAATACCCAGATTTGCTCTGAGCTGCAGCACAAAGGTACCTCCTATACCGAGCCGACAGATATTGCAAATATACTGGCGGACAGATTCAGTGCTAACTTTACCCCTCTCTCCCCACCAAAGGACCAATCACAATACCAGTAGATTGCCAGGCACCCAGTATTACTGCTGCACAGGTTAAAACAGTAATGTCCAAGGCCAAGAATACAGCTTCTATGGGACCTGACAAGTATCCCTGGCTGTGTTCTACATGAATTACAGAGTGAACTGGCACCTCACCTGTGTGCCCTGTTCAATCACAGCCTCATTTCAGACTTTGTCCCTACCGAATGGTGCACTGCTACAATCATGCCTCTCCACAAAGAAGGAGCGACTACAGACCCCAGGAACTATCGCCCCATTAGCTTGACGAGTCTGATATACAAAGCTATGGAACGCATCATCATGGACCTAATAAACAAGGATATAGGGAATCTCAAAACTCTGGATCCTACACAGTTTGGTTTTGTGAAGGGGAGATCATGCCTGCTCAACTTGGTCGACTTCTTTGAGTCAGTCACCTGAGCTGTGGTTGAAGGTAAGGTGGTTCATACAGCCTACCTTGATCTGGCCAAGGCCTTTGATACCATTCAGAACTCAGGAATCCTAGAAAAACTTACTAAGCTGGGCATCAACCCCTATACCACTAGGTGGGTTGCAAACTGGCTCACAGATGAAACTCACAGTGTGAAAGTAGCTGACTCCAAGTCAGACTGCCTTCCTGTTTTATGAGTGGAGTCCCACAGGGTTCGGCCCTGGGTCCTCGCCTGTTTAGCATCTACTTCTCTGAAGTCCAGGCCAACATGAAGGGACTCTGGCTGACAAAGTTCACAGATGATTGCAAGTTGGGAGCTATTATTAACTCCCCAAGTGATGTTGACATCCTACAGAAAGGCCTCAATGAGACCAGCGACTGGTGTCAGAACCATGGCCTTAAGTTCAGTGCCAAAAAATGTCTTCATCCCCTTTGAGAAAAACCTGGTTCCCTTGAATTACCACATTGATGGTAGTCACCTGAACACAGAAGGTGTTAGAGATTCGGGAACACAGGTTGACAGCCATCTCTCTTTTGACCACCACATTGCCACTGTGGTCAGAAAGTCCTATGTGGCACAACTCATTAGTAAGGGTTTTTCATCGAGGAAGAAAGAGGTCATGGTCTCCGTCTACTCTTTCCTCATTAAGCCAATCATAGAGTACAATGCCCCATTTAGCATGTACCTCACTGGACACCTGCAACAACTGGAGAGGCCGCAAAAGTACCTCACAAAGAGGATCCTAGGCCTTAAACACTTGTCCTATATGAACAGACTCAAAAATTCTCGGTCTCATGTCGCCTACTTAGAGGCGATCTCTGCTTGACTTACAAAGCCATGTCTGACCCAGCTCTGTTAGAAATCCTCCAGCTAAAGAAATCCCAATCCCTCCGCACCACGCTCTCCAGAGACCTCAACCTCATTACCACAATCAACAGAACATGCTGGAGGGACAGGTTCATAAGCCAGAGACTGCCCATGCTATGGAATAGACTTCCCATACATGTCAAGCAGAGCACCTGACTGGCCTTCGTCAAGAGAAATCTTGATGAGTGGATGGGAAATAGAAAATTCACCCCGGGGATCACTCCAGTGGCTGTACTCGACAGAGGCACTAGGAACTAAAGTTGTGTTGCACGATGCCAGGATAATCCTATGGGCTAGGCTTCTAAAGGCTCCAGGGCCATTTCATTAATTCCTCAACAAATGGGTATGGATTCAACCCTTGCATGTAACTCAGCCACTTTTTAAAGATTCTAGGATCTGATTCTTGAGCTCCTCCCTTACCCATAGTGCCCCTGATCGCTGTATTACCTCGGATCTTGTTTGCCACTCTTCAAGATCAGATGGGATTGTGATTTCTCAAGATCTGGGTTATTTTAATTCATCAGCTGATTCTTAAAACTAGGTATTTTTTCTATATCTTTTTCTTCCTTATAATCAATACTATCTCCCTTAACTTCTTTTTGAGCTTTCTTTTGTGAGGTAAGCTGTATTCTTTATTTTTTAGTCTGGTAGCTCTTAACTCTCTTTTTCTACCTGCTCTTGTTTACGTAGTGTTTTTGTAGCCTTTCTTAAGAAAACAAAAAAGTTTTATTTGTGTGTGTGTGTGTGTGTGTGTGTGTGTGTGTGTGTGTGTGTGTATGTGTGTATATATATATATATATATATATATATATATATATATATATATATATATATATATATAGATATGTGTGTGTGTGTGTATGTTATATATATATATATATATATATCTTTTGTTTCTGTTTTTTATTGGCTTTTATTCTGACTTTTATTTTTTTTCCGGATTTAGAAATTGCACTTCTGTGGGCAGATGCCCACAGGGAGTGCCTGTTCTGTCTGGGGCCAACACATCGGGACACCTGCTGCTGTATTTGTGCGGCCTTTAATGCCAGGGCAATCGGTGATCATAGTAACAAATGATACCTTCCTTTCAGCCTCCTGCAAAGGTACCCATGTCCTCGGATATGAAACCTACAGATCTGATCTCTACTGGTAAGAAGTCTATTTGGCTCTGTTCTCCGAGATTTTCCCTGGAGATGGAATCTTGTACTTTGAGGTCTCCAGTCTTCCCAAGAGACCTGAAAAAACTTAAAGGCTAACATCCACTTCGTCTTCTATTAGGACCTCCTGGAGTATTTCTGAGTCAGAGATGGACAGGATGATGAGGAAGTTCCTCAGAACACAGATTCAGATGAGGGTTCTGAAGGCTCCATCTCCCACTGGATGCGTGAGCCTTAAGTTTACTTTCCAACTTGTACTTGCACCTTCTCTGATCTGACTCACGTTTTTGGAGTCCATGGATCCGAAAGCCCTGAGAGTTGAACTGTCAGATGTAAAGGCCTTGTGTCCTTGACTCTGATAACTTCCCTAACTCGATTGGATCCGATCCTGTTGGAGCATGATGGCTCTCGGAGCTGAAGCATCAGCGCCAGATCTGAGGGGGGAGACCTCAACTCCAAAGTTTTCGGAACCATTGCTTCCTCTTGGAGCTTCAGCCCTGGATAGCTGGGCTCCAACTCCCCCTTTGGATCCAAGGGCTTGGGAGCCACAGGAGGTATGGGAGCTGTCTGACCTGAGAGTCTCGGCTCCATGGGACTTGCCCTCTGCATCTCCTGGATCCTCAGCTTTTGAGGTGGTGGAGAGGATACAGTCTCTGCCTAGATGGTCTTCGAGTCTCCTTTCTTCGGATCTGTGCCCCCAACCTCTTTTGTATCCATTGTCTGAGTTCTGTCATCCTATTCCTCAAGTACACACCCCACTGAGGAGTTCTCTCAGAAGAGATTGAGCAAGAGGAGGCACCTGCATTCTCCACAGGACTCCCTCACAGAAGACACTGATTTTGATGAAGGGGAAAGGTCCCCTAGATCTCCACCTTATGTCTTATTTAGAGACATCTTTGAGATCCTTCACCAAAAAGGTGGTTGGTCTGCCCAAACCCTTCCCAGGAGGAATCTATCTTCTTGGAAGCCTTCAGGTCTGGACCATCTATGGTCTCCTGCAGAGCATTGAAGGAACCGGACTCCATATAACTGATCCCTAAGTGCCCAAATAAGATTTTTAGTACCCAATTAGATAGGTTACAGTGGATGATGAAGGGTGTTCTTGTAGATGCCATGATTGTTGCGGCAGCTATGAAGAAGGAGTTGGCTGAGCAGAGCTCTTCTGTCCATCTCTGTAACAGGGAGTCCAGGGCACTGGACAGGTTTGGGAAGCAAGTCTGTGCATCAGAGACCATCGCTTTATGGTCACTGAACTATTTGGTACCTTTCACAAGATTACAGAGGGAGTTAATCAAGAAACTGTCTAGCTCTCCCCCAGGGTTCATTTCTGTAGAGGAGCAGAAGTCTTTTTCCTCGTGACTGACCACCCTATAATCCATTACTAATGCAGCCATAAGATTAATCTCCCACAAATCGGGAGGGTACCTCATGGGTAGTCGGTTCAGGCATAGCCATTTGAAGACATGCCTGGATGTGGTTGTGTGATTTCACAGAGCCTTTTAAGGCATCATTCATTAGTGCTTCCCTTAATGGATCATCCTTATTTGGACCCACGGTTAGAGAGACACTCTATTGCAGTGAGAAGAATGGAAAGACCCTGTCTGCGATGGAAACCTGTTTTTATACCCTGCAGAGGATCTTTTGTAGGAATTAGCATGGAGATAAGAAAGCATGATTCAAAAAATCCCAAGGGCCTTTTCAAGACTTGTGTGAAGATTTTTTCCCCCAGAGCCAGAGGGGGAAATAACAGGGAAATGCCATCCTTGTGGCACAGGGGGCCCGTAGAATCAAGGTTCTCGAGATTCTTTCTTGGACAGACCTTTTCAGTGTTCCTGAAAGGTTAACCACCTGTCTCTCTCTGGAGGCAATTGGGGGGGGGTGCTTGTCCTTGCACCCAAAGCCTGGACAGCCATCAAACACTATTCTTGGGTGCAAAGGCTCATATCAAGAGGACACTTCATTCCCTTTTCCCAGTTATCTCCACAGATGAGAATGTCTCTCTGATGTTCCACTCCATCAGAGGGAGCAGGAGCCATATAGAAGGCTCCCACAGACTAAACAGGATCCAAGATTTACTCAAGTTTTTGTTTGTGCCAAAGGAAACAGGACATGAGACCTATTTTGGATCTCAGTTATTTGAATCAAGTTGTAAAGAATTCCAAGTTCCAGATGGTCTCTGTTCAGTCTAGTCTGCCTTTCCCTCAGAAAGATGACTGAATGTACTCTTTACATCTTCAGGGCATGTACTATCATATAAGAGTGAATAGACTCTCCTGAAGATGTCTACTCTTCTGGCTGGGAGCCAGTCTTTATCAGTACATAGCCCTGTCCTTTGGTTTCACCATGGTCCCCGTAGTATTAAAATGCATGGCAGTGGTAGTAACTCTTCTAAGACTGTGTGGATTCACAGTGTTTCCATATTTAGATGACTAACTCCAAACCACACTGACCAGGCGTCTTCTGGAAAAGGCTAGCGATTGCGACAGATCTGGTACAGTCCAAACCTCAACCACTTTAAACCTTGAAGTTTATGGGGGCTCATCTAAACACAGTCAGTTGCCTAGATCTTCTGCCTCAAAACAGAGTTCTTATTCTAACATCGTATGTCAGTGAAGTTCTGTCTCATCCCTCTCCCCCAGCAAATTTAATTATTGAAGCCCTAGGCTCAACGGCTGCTGCAGTAACCTTGCTACCCATGGCCCAGCTTCATATAATGTTCCCTCAGAGCTCGCTAACAATGCACTGATCTTGTTGTTGACAGTCCCCATGAAATCCAATACAATTCTCTCAGGTTCGCAGAAAATCTCTACTGTGGTAGATGCACTCCGGAGACATTTGTCAAAGCAGCCCATTTGTTCCGTCTTCCCCGAAAGCCATGTTGACCATGGATGCCTCCCAGTTAGGGTGAGGGGGGCTTTAATTGGGATGGGCAGTTCAAGGCATGTGGTCCCAAGAAGAGACCAGTTTGCTTTTAAATGTAGAAATAAGAGCAGTGCTTTTAGTGTTGCAAGCTCTTCAGTGCTTTTTCCCACTAGGACTGTCGCTATTCAGATGGATAACATTTCAGTAGTCAGGTAGGTAAACAAATGAGGGAACCAGTTCTTACCCCTTATGCCGAGAAGCAGTGAAAGTTTGGCAATGGACGATCTTTGCAAACTGCTTTCTTGTAACGGCACACATGCCAGGGAAGTCCAATATAGGGCAAGCCCGGTAGGACTATTCTTATTCTTCTCGACTAGTCTCTCAATCGATCAGTGGCAAAGATGACCTTCCATAAATGTGGTCAACCATGTGGCAGTCTGTTCAGCTGATTTACACACTGAGTGGTGAATCTTGATATTATGGCTACAGAGTCTTCTGCCCATGTATTGCAGCAACAAGGGCAAGTCCATTGAAATATGTATGCAGAAGTAATTGGTAAGAGAGTTAACCTACATACAGCTGAAGTTTTAAACTGCATTATCACAGCAGTTTCTAATGATAGGACTTATAGTGATAATTCATTACAGGATTGGTTTAATAAGGAGTTTACTTTTGACAGTAATGCTAAACATGAACCTGTAGTTTAGCGTCATGACGAGACTCTGAAAGACAAAATGTGGAAGTTTGAGAAATACTCAAGAAATATCATGGTTTGCAGCTCGACAACTGTTGTTTACAAGAATCCATTGGTTTACAACATGTTTCAAAGGAAGTTAGGATTTATAAATTTCCCAATGGGCTTAAGGAGGGCTCGTTGTTACATTAGGAACATCTTGAGTTATTTGGTCATACTGGTCTAGGTTTTATGCAGTTGCTAATAAAGGATAACCTTCTGCACTTTGGAATCCCAGACAAAGGACATTGTTTTCTTACAGTAGACTATGGAGCAGGAATTGTTGCTTCCCTCAGAGAAAGACTTTTATAAAAGAGTCTTCTAGAGGATAGATTGACATTGTACCGAAATTATAAGAAGGAAAGAATGAAAACTTATAAGGGATCAACAGGAATATGCACAGAAGCGAGTGTATCCAGTACCATTAAGGACCACAAAGTCTAATGAAGTTTTAAAAGAAGCTTCATTTCCTAATTTGGGGCAACAGGATGAGCTGCAGAACAAAGCACTGGACCAGGATTTTTATTCAGGAAATCCAATACTAAGGAAATGTGTGAGAAAACAAAACAGGGCTGTGTTGCCCCAGCAGCAATCAATGGATACCAGTCCTTTTTTGCACCGGAATCCCCCAGATTTGAATAGGAAAAGACGAGAAGAGGAAGAATGGTCATGACATTTAATTGCCTAGATGATCAACAAGCTACTGTTTTAGTTTAATTTAAAGACTTTTAGATTTTTTAGTTATTATGACATTGTCATTACAGAATGGCATGGGCATCTTTTTTTCTAAGGGGGTCAGTTTTATTCCCACAACTAAGTATGATCTAGTGGATAGTATTTTGGAATTAAAATAATTCACTAAAAAATAAACTTGGATTTGATGTTGAACAATACTTTGGCCAACCATTGCACTGAACCTTTGAAAAGGAGTATTTATAACCTACCACTATTGCCACCTATAGCCCCATTTGAGAAATTATATGAAGCTGCTATTAGAACGAGAAGTGTCATGTTTGCCCATGAATTGACAAGAAACTTGCCTGAGGATGAACAAAAGTTGATTTATGAACTTAGTAATAATTTGTACATAATGAAATCTGATAAAGGAGGCTGAGTTGTTATGGATAATTGAATATGTAGCAAAAATGTTGAGTTTTTTTGTATGACAGTGATTTTTTTTTGCATCTTGTTCTTTAAATGAACTCAACAGAGCATATTATAAGATTGGTTTAAACTTAAGTGATTTATTTCTTGAATACAGTTTTACTTTGAGTGAAATTAACTATTTTAAGATTAAGAATCATTATATTTCTTCGATTTCCAGGATTCCGAAAGTCCATAAATGTATGACAAATCCACCTGTGAGGCCCATAGTAGCTGCTAAGGGCTCTAAGACTGAACCTTTAGCAAAGTTTATAGACCATAAGTTGAAGGATTTTCTTACTGACAAACTTCTTGTATTAGTAGACTCTTGGCATTTACTTAGAACCTTGGGTCTTTGCATATATAAGGAAGACATAAAATTCCTGTGTCAACATTAAAGGCATTGTTTCAATAATCATGCATGACCAGGGCATGAGGCTTTGACTATTCGTTCTACATTTGACCAGGCTACTCTTAGGGTTTTATTTACTCTCTTGGATTTAGTACTAACAAAACAGTTTTGGGTTTTTTGAAGGCAAACTGTTTAAACAAATTACAGGAGTGGCTGTGGAGTCTTCAGCTGCTCCAGTGTTCACCAATGTTGTATTGTGGTGGTGAGAAGAAAATTGTGTTTTTATACCTCAATATATGCAATATATTTACAAATATTTTAGGTACCTGTATGACATATTGATTTTGTGGAAGGGAAAAGATTAAACTATTACACAGTTTTCACAATATATTAATTCCTCCATCTCTCTCTCTCTCTCTTTTTTTTTTTTTTGGTCTTTTACACACCAGGTTGACTGTGAATGCTGTAACTGGATGGTAAAATATATAAATGCTACATCTAAAGAAATCCCAATCCCTCCACACCACACTCTCCAGTGACCTCAACCTTAATACCACAATCAACAGAACGTGCTGGAAGGGACAGGTTCATAACCCAGAGACTGCCCTTGCTATGGAATAGACTTCCCATACATGTCAGACAGAGCAACTCATTGGCTATCTTCAAGAGAAACCTTAATGAGTGGATGGGAAGTAGTAAATTCACCCCGGGGATCACTCCAGTGGTTGTACTCGACAGAGGCACTGAGAACTAAGGTTGAGTGGCATGATGTCAGGGTAATCCTATGGGTTAGGTTTGTAAAGGCTCCTCCAGTGCCATTAGCCTAGTACACACCTATGAACCTATAAAATCCGAGAGAGTGGGGTGTTTGAATCTAGTATACATATATAGGAAACCAACATATTCCAACTGTTTCCTACATTATGACAGTTTGCACCCTTACGACAAAAGAAAAACTTGGTGAAAGGGCAAATTATATGTTTATCTGTCTTTCTGCTTGAAACAGGCAAGTTAACAAAAAGTGTTTCTATACAGAAAGTATCCCGAATGGCTATTAAATGATTTGGCAACATTTGTTTCAAACAACAGATATACAACACCCCCCCCCCCATTATGTTATAATTTCAACCAAAGGGAATAAAAACTTTAAAACCATGATTCTCACTTACAGTAATAGATCTATTTTGCAAAAGAACTGGAGAGGTACTTTTGACCCCACCAACAAGTTAGATAATCGCCCAATTTGATTTTTATGAGTAGTAGGAATTTTTGAACATATTTTTGTAAAGGGGAACAGGGGGATGTAAAGTGTACACAGCCAATAGGAAGGGATGAAAAATGTGGCTCTTGTAATAGATATCGATTTATTAATGAGGTTATTAATGAGATTTCTGACCAACTCATAGTCTACTGCATTTACCTTTACCATAAAATCCAACAGTGGCACTATAATCTCCCTAGACACCTCTACAAAACTACTAGGTGTTATCATAGATAACGATCTTAAATTTGATCTGCATGATAATCAAACCATCAAAACCATCAATAAAAAACTAGGGTCACTTTACAGGATAGAAGCCTTCTTAACCCCACCTACTAAAATTGCCATAGCTCGCTGTCACCTACTTTCAACTCTTCTGTACGCATCCTCTTTACTCTCTAATTTAAAGAAGTCTGTCCTCAACAAACTCTCTGTCTGCTGCAACCACATTGTCAGATTTGCCACTGGTCTGCCTTATAGGACACACGACTGTATCAATCTAAACCAGCTTGGGTGGCTAGAACTGCCCAGCTTGATCCAATATAACCAACTGATTATGGCATGTAAAATCCTTTACAATCCAGACAATACTCCTGCACTTAAAAACATTAGCACCCCCCTATAACAATCCCAGACCTCTTCGATCTTCTAACAGACTGCTAGTTCAGACTGTCAATACTAATAACTCAGCCAGTGACTCTCTCTTTGCCAACTCTGCAGGTAGATACTGGAACTCACTCCCAGCTGATATTACTTTACTTACCACCCTGAGTCAATTTAAGATAAGGCTCGAACAATATTTGACACTAAACTGGCAATGTCAAGTTATCAAACCAGACTAATTCTCCTCTACTATGAGTTAATAACTATAATTTAGCTTAGTTGTGTTACTTAATCCAGATTTACAGCCGGGATTATCTCTAACCTTGGAATTTGTATAAGTTAAGTATGTAACCACTGTATATATTGTATCTGGAATCTTAACTGCTTATCTTGGAGCTTTTCTCCCCGGGCCTCCGCTGACAATGGACATGAATCCAGTCGGACTATCCCGGTCAACAAATGTAAAATAAATAAATAATGAGATGACAAATTTAACACTGGGTTATTATCCCAGAGTTTTGAAGGTACAAGACATATACAATTGTAACATTAATGGGGTGATGCATGTAGCTACATGTTTGACCTGTCCATCCTTTTACATGGAAAAAATGGAAGAGAGTTTAAAAGTTTAAATTTATCACATGGTTATGCACTGAAGAAGAGGGATTACACCCATGCGCTAGTAAGACATTCCAAGGACTGTGAAAACTTCAGTAAATATATAATGTGAGTGTTCAATCTCGCCGTTTGTTCTTACACCTGGGTTCGGAGCCGATCCTCGGCTCCGTGTCGGCCGCTTGGCAAGCTCTGCATCGAGAAGAAGCTCGAGACCAACCTAACTCCCACAATCCCCCTCTGCCTTTACCTCAGATCTAGTTTGCCGCTGCAGCGTTCGCATCAGTTTGATGAGCTCGAGCAACCTTAAGCTAAGATTTATAATTTTCTTATATTTCTTCTAAATTTTTTTCTAAAAAAATTGTCTTTAAGTGACTGTGTGTGTGTGTTAGTAGTGTTTCGAGGAATTCTCGGTTCCATATAAAGTCTTTTTATATACTTTATTAGAGTTTTCCCTCGGGGCCTACCCCACCCTTTTACTTGGATTGACTACTGGATTGACTTTTTACAGGATTTGACAATAAGTTTCTGGACTAGACAAAATTACCGGACTTGACATAATATTGACTTTTTCTCTGTTACCTGGGTACCTAAAATTGTGACATGTCTGAGAAAGCTAAGTCTGGCTTTAAACGCTGCCAATGTGGGCAGAAGATGTCGGTGACTGATGATCATAGTTCCTGCATCTACTGTCTTGGCCCTCTCCATCTGCAAGAAGACTGCTCAATATGTCATCCTTTCAGTGGAAGGGTCATGATAGATAGGCGCAGGAAACTTATGGATAGGGGTCTTCTAAAACCTACTTTTCAAGAGGCTCTGGATGCATCAGACCAGACATCCAAATCCTCGAAGGAATCGAAGATGTCGGAGCCCAGGTCATCGGCTCCGAGCTCTTCAGTTAAAGTTCGATCACCGGTTCCACAGACTTCGGGGCCGAGTGTTGAACTGTTGTCAGTTTCCGAGCCTCGAGTCTTGGAACCGGTGACGGAGCTCCTCCCCGGCACTGTTGAGGTCGGCTCCGTCTTCGATTCCTTCGACGCGCTCTTCCAGGCCCCTCTCCGACACCGATGTAGACCGCATGGTGCAGAAATTAATGGAGAATACGGCCTTATCCAAGCTCATCTCTGTCTCCTCCCAGTTGGTGTCGAGACTCAAGGCCTTCCCTTATCTCCACCTGTTCCTCCTCCGAAACCTATCCAGTCTTGGAGCCGGAAGAGGCTGATCTGGTGATTGTGGAGCCCTCGGTGCCAGAACCGTCTTTCTCTCAGTCGGCTCCGTTCACCTCGACTCCGTCGGATCCGGTACCGGAGTCTCGGGGCCGAAGATCCATCCTTGGATCCGGGACTGAGAGTCGGACCGATGTTTCGGTTCCGGCGCTCCTCTCTGGGCCTCGGCTCGGATCGACTCTGCTCCGTCCTCGGGTCGATGCCTTCGGTGCCTGTCTCGGGATTCTTCCGATTTCCTCGAACCGGGAGATACCTCGACTCGGGACCCGGGGGCCTTCGACCTCATGAGGAAGGTGTTGTCTACCCAGACAACCACATCAGCAGAAACAGCTTCTCCTTCCCATAAAGGACCGTTATCCTCCTCTGCACCCACGGCTACATGTAAGCGTCGAGCACGTGTGTCTCAGCCACCCCTGGAGGGTGCCCCCTCTTCCTCGGAGGCTTCTTCGGATGCCCCCCCCGAGGAAGTTCCGAGGAAAAGATTGTGTAAGAGGAGACACTTAGATTCTCCACAAGAATCATTGACATTGGACACTGACTTGGATGAGTCAGAAGGGTCCCCAAAGTCACCCTCAGAGGATGTCTCTTTTTCTGACATCCTGGAGATCCTAAAGCAGAGAGGTGATTGGCAATCCCTCCCCCCTTCTGAGGATGAGTCAGTATTGCTGAAGGCATTCGGTGCTCGCCCTTCCTCCTCCTGGGTCACTCCGCCCTTCGATGAGTTGATGGAGCTGATTGCTCGAAGGGCGTGGGAGACACCTGATACGGTGGAGCCAGTCCCTAGAAAGCCTAACAAATATATTACTGCCCCTCAGGATAAGGCTTATCTGACAAAGGGAGTGCCAGTGGACGCTATGGTGGTGGCGGCGGCCACGAAAAAGGAGATGTCTGAATCTTCCTCATCTGTCCATCCGCCTAACAGAGATTCTAGGACTATGGACAGGTACGGGAAGCGCATTTTTAGTTCAGCGGCTTTTTCTATGCGATCCCTGAACTCTTTGACCCACTTCACACGGCTACAGAGGGATCTAATCAAAGAGTTGGGAGATACCCTCCAGGGTACTACAGATGCTGCTGTTTCAGAAAAGGTTACAGCACATCTCAATACCCTTACATCTATTGCAAACTCGTCCATGAGGCTGATCTCATACGCAGCCGAAGGATCGAGTAGGGCAGCAGCTTCAGCGATTGCTCTTCGTAGACAATCCTGGATGCGCTTATGTTCATTTGCAGAAGCCTTCAAGTCTTCCTTTACTAACGCCCCATTTGATGGTCCCACACTCTTTGGCCCCAAAGTAAAGGAGACCCTTACCCGGTGTGAACAAGAGGGAAAGACTCTGTCTGCTGTCGGAGTCCGTTTTTCCACCCCATCCAGACCGTACCCCAAAGGGCAACGTGGTGGAAAATGTGGTTTCAAAACCCCAAGGCTCTTTCCCAGGCACACAGGGTGATGCCCCTCTAGAGGCAGAGGAGGGGCAGAGGTGGAAGACGCCGCCCTGGCGGCAGAGGGGTCCATAAAACCAAGGTGACAGGGATACAACCCTGGGAAACCTTTCCAGCACTCCTGAGAGGAGGCCCGACTGTCCTGCTCTGGAGGCAGTCGGGGTCGCTTAGCTTTATACCCTCAGGCCTGGCAAAATCTTACATCAGACAATTGGGTAAAAGCGTTGTTACCAGAGGCTACAGAATACCCTTCCTATTGCCCCAATTCCAAGAAAAGACTCCCAGATGTGCGCCCCATCTGCGAGACCCTGCAGCTATAGAAATTTCAAAGCTGCTAGAAAAAGAGTAATCCAACCAGTCCCAGCGGACCAAAGAGGATTCGAACTTACTCAAGGTTCTTTTTAGTTCCAAAAAAGACAGGGGACAGGAGGCCGATTCTGGACCTAAGCAACCTCAATACCTTCGTCAAGAAAGAAAAGTTCCGGATGGTCACGCTTCAATCGATCCTTCCATTTTTACAGAAGGACGACTGGATGTGCTCAATAGGTCTGAAGGACGCATACTACCACATCAAAATGGCCAGGGCGTCCACGGATCACTTGAGCTTCCGGCTGGGAGCCAGCCACTTTCAGTTTCAAGCCCTGCCCTTTGGTCTGACCTCAGCCCCCAGGGTTTTCACCAAATGCATGGCAGTGGTAGCGTCTCACTTGAGACGCCTGGGATTCCAGGTGTTTCCGTATCTGGACGACTGGCTCCTTTCTGCCACCACCCAGCGTCAACTGATTCAAGCCAGGGATTACACACTGCAGCTTTGTGTTCATCTCGGAATTTCCGTAAATTTCGAAAAATCTTTACTGCAGCCATCACAGCATATCTCATTCATAGGAGCAGAATTGGATACGCATCGTTTAATTCTAAGACTTCCTCCAGAAAGGATAGCCTCACTACAAAGCCACATATCTCTTCTTCTGTCATCCAAAAATCCCCAGCAAAACTGGTTCTGAAGGTTTTGGGTCTCATGGCAGCTTCTCTCATTGCGATACCATTGGGAAGACTGCACATGAGAGTTCTACAATGGCTACTGTTTGCACAATGGTTGTTCCAACAGCTACCTCTGACACACGAAATTCTGATCACAAACACATGCAAATCACACCTAGCCTGGTGGCTTCGGACTTGCAATCTTTCCAGCGGAAGACCATTTGTGCTACCCACGCCGACAGCTACGGTGACCACGGACGCTTCCCTGATAGGGTGGGGGGGCATCTTTCAGGGACAGACAGTCCAAGGCGAATGGACCAATTTAGAGTACAATCTGCACATCAATGTTCTAGAGTTGAGGGCAGTGTTTCTAGCGTTGCAACACTTTGCTTCCCTTCTTCCTCTAGGGACTATTGCAGTTCAGACGGACAACATGTCCGTAGTCTGGTACATAAACAAACAAGGGGGAACCAAGTCTTATCAGCTATGCAGAGAGGCCATGAGAATCTGGCAATGGGCGGAGTCCACGGGTCGCTTTCTGATTGCAACGCACATCCCGGGGTCATCCAACGTCATAGCCGACAGGTTGAGCAGAGCAATCCTGTTGCCTCACGAGTGGTCCCTCAAACAGTCAGTTGCGAAGGAGATTTTTCGCAAGTGGGGCCAGCCTTCCTGTGATCTTTTTGCGTCTCCAATGAACGCCAATTGCAGAAGCTATTTTGCCCTATTACCCCCTCCAGGGGAAGTCCCCAGGGACGCTCTGGTTCACGATTGGCCCCCGGGTGTCCTGTACGCTTTTCCTCCCTTTCCCCTGATTGCAAAGTTTCTGCAGAAAGCCAACAACTTGCAAAGGACGATTATCCTCATTGCCCCATTCTGGCCTCGTCAAATCTGGTTTCCCTTTCTTCTGGCACACCGCATTCGGGAACCCTGGATCCTGGACCGGCCGGATCTACTGACCCACTCGTCAGGGGCTCCCACCCTCGCTACTGTCACTCCAACTAGCAGCTTGGCTGCTCCGCTTCCCTACTTAGCCAGGTCTGATCTTCTTTCACCTGCAGTTCAGAATATACTAGTAGCTTCCCATAAAGCTTCCACTACAAAGACTTACACTAGTAAATGGAAGCGTTTTGTTTACTGGGCAAATACACAGCAATTGGACCCTGTTATAGCTCCCTTTAATAAGATCTTGGAGTTTTTAACCGAATTGTTCCACCAAGGAGCTTCTCCGGCCACTTTGAGAGTGCAATTGGCTGCCATTTCCAACTTTCATGTGGAAGAATGTGGAGCTGCTATTATGGCTCACAGACTTTGTAAGGCCTTTCTGAAAGGATCTTTCCATATTAGACCACCAGTTAGAACTCCTACATCACCTTGGAATCTGAACCTTTTATTATCTAAATTGATGCTACCTCTGTTTGAACCAGCCTCTTCTTGTCCATTGAAGTATTTGTCGTGGAAGACCCTCTTTTTGGTGGCCATTACATCGGCTAGACGGGTGTCAGAGCTTCAGGCTCTTTCTATTAAACACCCTTATTTGATCTTTCACTCTGACAGAGTATCTCTTCGCACTAATCCGTCCTTTCTTCCCAAAGTTTGCTCCGTTAATAACATCAATCAATCCATTGAGCTCCCTACCTTTTTCAAAAACCACTCCAATAAGTTGGAGTATATGTTACACAAGTTGGATGTTCATAGACAACTTAGATTTTACCTGGATAGAACAAAGGATCACAGGAAAACAGATCAACTTTTTGTAGCCTTTGCAGACAGCAGGAAAGGTATAGCAGTTACTAAACGAACCCTTTCCAAATGGCTAACTGATTGCATTATATTTGTTTATACTGCTTCGGAACAAACTTTACCTGTCAAACCCAAGGGGCACTCTACAAGATCAGTATCTACATCCCTGGTTCATGCAGCTCGCTTACCATTAGACACTATTTGTGCAGCTGCCACTTGGTCTAAACCACATACATTCATTTCTCATTACAAGGTAGACAGGGTTTCTAGGGACAGGGCAACCTTTGGTTCCACTGTGCTCAAGAACGTTCTCCCGTGAGTTCCTCAGGAACATGGAGCTAGGGACACTACCCAGGTGTATGAACAAACGGCGAGATTGAACACACTCACATTTAGAAGTTATGTCCTTACCATAACGTTCCATGTGGAGTGTTCATCTCGCCTTTGTTCTTACATTCCCACCCTCCCACCCTCAGGAAGAATGTTCAGTTTGGTGTCTGGTTTGGTTTCTCCTGCTTCTGCATTACGCAGTTGTTGTGTATATATGTATATATATATATATATATATATATATATATATATATGTATAGGTGTTTCTCTCAGTTATGTTGTTTTAGGCATGAATGTGTTACTCTCTATGTTGACTTCTGGTTTGCTTGCAAACTAGATCTGAGGTAAAGGCAGAGGGGGATTGTGGGAGTTAGGTTGGTCTCGAGCTTCTTCTCGATGCAGAGCTTGCCAAGCGGCCGACACGGAGCCGAGGATCGGCTCCGAACCCAGGTGTAAGAACAAAGGCGAGATGAACACTCCACATGGAACGTTATGGTAAGGACATAACTTCTAATTTTGGAAAAGATGGATCAAAGTTTGAAGGAAGGTAACTGGCCAGCTTTTCTTGAGCCCTGGAGGTTTATTGGCAGATTTTATTAAATTCCATACAACCTCTGGTTATAAATGGCAGGATTTAATGACCAGTATACTGAACCTCAGGGCTGATGAACTTTGATTAATCTAATATCTGGAAACTATTTTTATTCAACATACCTGTAATTTATTTTTTGTGTGCTGTGTATTTTTTATATGGGTTTCCTTAAGAGTTTGGATTTTTAGCCTTTGTAGTATGATTAGCCCAGTGACGAGCAGGACATTTACAGTTTACCCCTGATCCATGAGGGTTAAAGGTGGTAAACCAGGAGTGAATTTCAGTTACCCATCCATTTATCCAGATTTCATTTGAAAAGTGTAAGAGAAGTACCTTGCTTTATGTGGAGAGGAAGACGATGATTCCAAAGAAGTAATAATGTTAAGTTGTCCATCTCGCCTTCGTTTCTTGCTGGTTGGGATCGGAGCCGATCCTCGGCTCTGACTCAGCCATCTTCTATAGCACGAGAGCTGTTTACTGGCTCGAGGCTACCCCTTATCCCATGATGCCTAGTGCTAGCTACCCAGATCTTGTTTGCCGCTTCAGCTGCGAGGTGTCGTTTTACTGGCTCAGGCTCGTATAAGTTTTCTATTTAACAGTTTTTTGTCAGATTACTATTTTTTCTGGGAGTTTATTGTTTAATTTTGTAGTCTATAGCTCGTTGGGTTAAATTTGCGTGTATTTGTAGTCTTTCCCTTAGAACTCGTTTAATTTAGAGAGTTCTCCCCTCCCCCACCCTTATCCCTCTTGTAGGTTAGAGTTTAGTTTAAGCCTTTTCCTTCTATCTTGTGTTAGGTAGCCATTTAACTTGGAGGCTTCCTAGTGTAAAAAAAAAAAATCTATCTTTAGCTGTAGTATACTGTGTGTTTTTGCTTTTTGTGTAGTTTTGAGGTATTTTGTTATCACTGTTCAGCGTGTTAGCCAAAAAAATCAGTATAGTACCTGTCAAGTAGTTGTTGGATATGTCTAAAGAATCCAAGGTGTCTGGATTCAAGAAGTGTGACTCATGCTGTCAGAAGATGTCTCTGACAGATGGGCACACTTCTTGCGTCTATTGCTTAGGCGTAGTGCACATACAGGACTCTTGTTCTATATGTCATGCGTTTAGCCCAAGAGTTCTGCAGAAGCGCAAAAATAAGCTTATTCTGAGGGGTCTTCTTAAGCCCCAGGATTCACCGGCCAAGGCTCAGCCTGTGAAATCCACAAACCTGACCAAATTGTCGGCTCCAAGCTCGGAGCCGTCATTGGGTCAAACCTTACCTGCTACTTCGGTTCTGGCTGGAACCGAGGAGACTGTCTCCCCGTCGGCTTCATCAGGATCTTCGGAGCCATCATGGAGCCACAAGAGGCTGAGGTCTCCTTCTCTAGAATCCATACATTCGGCTCCTCTGTCTCCCCTGCTGCAGAGTGAGCGTCCCCTGCTGCAGAGTGAGCGCAGTCACAGATCTTCCCACTCCTCTCGGTCCTCTAGGCTCTCGGATCACGACGTGGAGAGAGTGGTCATTAGGTTGTTGAAGTCGCAGGCACTTGCCAAGATGTTGTCCAGCCCTCCTCAACAGATGTCGGCTCTGTCCACTTCTATCGATATTCCTCCTCCGACTCTATTGAGCTCTGAGCCGGAGTTCATTGGGGATCGAATCGTGGAACCGTCGGCTCCGATAACTATTTTTCCTTCGGGTCCGTCGTCGGCTCCGATCCCCTTGATGGTGCCGTCCATCGAGGGATCTGGGTGCCGAGACTCCCTCGTCAGCTCTGAGGGGGCGAGTGGCATCGGACCCTTGTCCGACACCACTCTCCCTCTCGGAGCTTCGGCGTAGGTGAGCTCGGCTCCTACATCGGCCTCGGAGCAGTCTCCCTTGTGGCAGAGAAGGATTCCGATTTCCTCAGAACCGGAGCCTTCTCTGCATCATGGCAGGGACGCCTTTGATGTCATGAGGAGTGTGCTGGCCACTGGGTCAGCTCTACGTTTGACCCCACTGGCTCCATCCCCTGTAGTGCCTGTGTCAACCTCTGCTCCTCCTCCAGACTCCAAGCGTGCGGAACTGGCACTCCAGGGCACCCCATTGGGTGTTTCCTCTTGTTCCGAGGCCTCCCCTGATCATTCAGAGGAGCCCCCTCGGAAGAAGAAGTGCAAGAGGAAGCACACTGACTCCCCTGAGTCTGTCACTTTGGATACAGACTTAGATGAATTGGAAGGGTCCCCCGAGATCCCCCTCTGAAGATGTTTCCTTTTCGGACATCCTAGAAATGCTTAAGCAGAGGGGGAACTGGAATCCCCTAGCCCCTACCGAGGATGAGTCTGTATTCCTGGATGCGTTCGGTTCCCGACCTTCCACCTCCTGGGTTTCTCCGCCTTTCAGTCTACTCATGTCAGTAGTGGCTCGAAAGGCTTGGTCAGCCCCGGATACAGTGGAACCAACCCCGAGGAGACCCGGCAAGTTTATCACTGTTCCCCTTGATAAGCAGTTCCTTACCAAAGGTGTTCCTGTGGATGCCATGGTGGTAGCAACAGACACTATGAAGGAGTTAGCGGAAACTTCTTCATCTGTCCATCCTCCTAACAACGAGGAGTCCAGGACTATGGATAGATATGGGAAGCGAATGTTTGCTTCAGTGACCTTTTCTATGAGGTCACTGAATTACTTATGCCATTTTACCCAGCTTCAGAGGGATCTCCTTAAAGAACTCGGAGATACCCTTCAGGATCCATCAGCTGAAGGGGCTCAAGCTAAAGTGGCTTCTCAGTTGGTGACCCTTAATTCTGTAGTCAACTCCTCCATGAGGCTCATTTCCTCTGCAGCCGATGGTGCGAGTAGAACTGCAAGTACAGGTGTGGCCCATAGGAGACGCGCATGGATGCGGCTGTGAAATTTTGCGGAACCCTTTAGAGCGTCATTCACCAACAAACCCCTTTGATGGTTCCTTTCTCTTTGGACCACAGGTGAAAGACACTCTGACTAGGTGTGAGCAAGAAGGCAAGACTCTCTCTGCCGTGGGAGTCCGTTTTTCCACTCCTTCCAGACCATACCCCAAGGGTCAGAAGAGTGGTAAAATGTGGTTTCGAAAATCCCAGGGAGCCTCGCCTGACACAAGTAGCGATTTTTCCTCCAGGGGCAGAGGAGGAAACAACAACAGATGTCGCCCTCGTGGCAGGGGGGGTCCGCAGAACCAGAGCAGCAGAGAATCCTTCTCTGAGAAGCCCTTCCAGCATCCCTGAAGGGTTGCCCGGCTGCCCGCCTCTGGAGGCAGTCGGGGGAAGACTTTCACTGTACCCAAAAGCCTGGCAGAACTTAACGCAATACAAATGGTACACTCAATCATATCCGGAGGCTACAGAATTCCCTTCTTTCAACCCCCCCTTACCATCAAGCAAATCCCTTCCAGATGTTCCACCCAGTCTGAGGGACCAAGCAGTCATAGAAGTTTCAAAACTGCTAGAAAAAAAAAAGAGTCATCCAGGAAGTCCCGGCAGACCAACACGGATCCAGAACTTACTCAAGGTTCTTTTTGGTACCAAAGAAGACAGGGGACTGGAGACCGATTTTGGATCTCAGCAGACTAAGCAAGTCTGTTCAAAGAACAAAGTTTTGGATGGTCACACTACAGTCCATTCTACCTTTTCTGGGTCAGGACAATTGGATGTGCTTCATAGATCTCCAGGATGCGTACTATCACATCAATATGGACAGGTGCTCCAGGAGATTCCTTCGCTTTAGGCTGGGAGCAAGTCATTACCTGTTCAGAGCTCTGCCCTTTGGTCTCACCACGGTCCCCAGGGTGTTCACCAAATGTGTGGCAGTGGTCACGGCTCACCTGAGGCGTCGAGGATTCCAGGTGTTTCCATATCTAGATGACTTGCTCCTTACTGCTGCTACCAGGCATCAACTTCTTCAAGCCAGGAACTATACAATCACAATTTGCTCCCAGCTAGGCATTACTATAAATTTCGAAAAATCTGCCTTGTTGCCTTGTCAATCTATTACCTATATAGGAGCAGACTTAGACACACGGAGTATGTCCGCAAGGCTACTGCCAGACAGGGTGTCCACAGCTCGCCAGCAAGTACAAATCCTAATGCAGTGCAAAAGGGTCCAAGTCAGGTTGGTCCTTCAAACTCTGGGTTCCATGGCAGCGGCAATTCTTCTGATCCCTCTGACCCGCTTTCACATGAGAATCCTTCAGTGGCTTTTGTTCACACAGTGGTCTTTCCAACAGCTACCCATGTCTCACATGATCATAATTACAGAAACATGCAAAAGGCACCTTTCCTGGTGGATGGTCTCCCCACTAGTGTCTCAGGGCAGACCATTCATTCATCCCCCTCCGGTTGCCACAGTGACCACAGATGCCTCCCTGATAGGGTTGGGGGAGCATTATCAGGGCAGGACAGTCCAAGGCACTTGTCAGCCTCACGAGTACCATCTGCACATAAACGTCTTAGAAATGAGAGCCTTGCTCCTAGCGTTGCAAGCTCTTCAGGACTCTCTTCCTTCTGGAACCATTGCAGTTCAAACGGACAACATGTCAGTGGTGTGGTACATCAACAAGCAGGGCGGAACCATGTCGAGAAGCACTCAGACTTTGGCAGTGGGCAATCTCCTCCCAACGATTTCTGATTCTGACGCACATCCCTGGGAGGTCCAACATCATAGCGGACAGGCTCAGCAGAGCTATTCTCATGCCTCATGAGTGGTCTGAATCAGGTAGTTGCGGATCTGATCTTCTGCAAATGGGGACAGCCTTGCTGCAATCTTTTTGCCACCCCCTTCAACGGCAAATGCAGCAACTACTTCTCCTTTCTTCCGCTTCCCGGTCACTCTCCCAGAGACGCTCTAGTCCACGATTGGCCTCAGGGACTTCTTTATGCCTTCCCTCCATTTCCTCTTATACCCAAACTCGTACAGAAAGCTATTTCGTTGGGTTGCAAAATGATCTTGATCCTCATTGCACCCTACTGGCCTCGACAGATATGGTTCTCGTTCCTGCACCGTTACCTTCTCGAGCAGCCCTGGACTCTGGATCCAATTCCAGACCTGCTGATTCATCAATCAGGCGAGCTGCATCAATCCCTCCAAACACTCCAGCTCACAGCTTGGTTGATCCACTTCCAAACCCTAACCAGGCTTCCCAGCATTTTCCCCGGCCGTTCGTGAGATTGTTGTCTCCTCTCACAAGTCCACCACTAGGAAGACTTATGCTAGCAAATGGAAATGTTTTTCTTGTTGGGCATAGGTTAGGAACATAGATCTCTTTTCAGCCCCAGTCCACGAAATCTTGGAGTTCCTAGCAGAACTTTTTCATTCTGGGCTCACTTTTGCTACAATCAGGGTTCAATTGGTGGCCATCTCTAATTTTCATGTTGGGTTGTCTAATGTAAACATTATGTCTCATAAGCTGTGTAAAGCCTTTCTCAGAGGGACCACTCTCCTTAGGCCCCCAGTGAGGGATCCCCCTCCTCCTTGGGACCTTAATTTGGTACTAACCTCCTTGATTATGCCCCCTTTTGAACTGGCAGCATCCTGCTCCATTAAGTTTCTAGCTTGGAAAACTCTCTTTCTGGTAGCTATTACTTCAGCTAGACGCGTCTCTGAACTTCAGGCACTAAGTGTTTGTCCTCCGTACTTAGTTTTTCAGAAGAACAGGGTTGCTCTGAGGACTAATCCCTCTTTCCTTCTGAAAGTCTGTTCAGAAAATAATCTAAACCAATTTATAGACCTCCCTGTGTTCTTCCCTAACCACACCAACAAGGCAGAATGCAAGTTACACCAATTGGATGTTTGACAATTGCATTTTTACCTGCATGGAATGAAGGATATAAGGAAGTCGGACCAACTTTTCCTTTCCTATGCTAGGGGCAAACAAGGTCTCCCAGTTTCCAGAGTGACCTTATCTAGGTGGTTGTCTCAGATTATTACCTTCATCTATCAACTGAGAAACAAAGAGTTGTCTATCAAACCGAAAGGTCATTCTACTAGGGCTTTGGCCATTTCTGTAGCCTTCCAGTCTATGTTGCCCATGGACTCTGTGCAGCTGCTTCGTGGGCAAATCCTCATACCTTTATTTCTCATTACAAGTTAGATATGATCTCCAGGAGTAGAGCTAACTTTGGTTCCACTTTTCTGAAAAGTCTGTTCCAATGAGCCACCCAGGATTGTAGGTGCTAGGGACACTGTCCCAACCAGCAAGAAACGAAGGCGAGATAGACAACTTAACATAAAGAAGTTATGTGCCTACCATAACATTCCATGTTAGTTGTCTTCATCTCACCTTCTTTCTTGCATCTACCCCCCTCCATCCCCCTGTCCTATTGGACCGAGAGGAGTTCAGATTTCACTGGCTGAGTGTTCTCTGGTTTGTTTCCTCTACTGACTATTTATATATATATATATATATATATATATATATATATATATATATATATATATATGAGTATATGACAGGTATGCTCAATTTTTTGCGTGGAAGGGTTCATTTTATAGCTATAGCTGGAGTTAGCTATTTCAAACGAGATCTGGGTAGCTAGCACTAGGCATCATGGGATAAGGGGTGGCCTTGAGCCAGTAAACCGCTCTCGAGCTATAGAAGACGGCCAAGTCGGAGCCAAGGATTGGCTCTGATCCCAACCAGCAAGAAAGAAGGCGAGATGAAGACAATTAACATGGAACGTTATGGTAGGTACATAACTTATTTTTCTCTGTATCTGCTCTCCAACATGTTCTATTTATGTTGCTGAAGAGGTTTAGATCTCTTGAGCTAGTGTTTATGCCCACATTAGACTGGCAAATGTGGAGTAAGTCTGCCAGGATACTGTCTGTTAAGGCTTCGTATGGGAGGCAGAGATTGTCACTCAGTAGCTTATATGACATTGAGATGACTGCCAAGGCTCTGAGATAGTCTAGATAGTTTTTTATGATTTAGGTCTTTGCTTTTCCTAGTAAGAAAGTGTTGTGGGTGTTCCTTTTGTCAACTAAGATCTATACCTTTGGAATTTACTGCCTGCCTTGTATCAGTTTTCCCAACTCCAAGCAGCTTCAAGCATTCCTTAAAGGCCCGCCTCTTTGAATTAGTCTTTTCATAACTTCATTACCCCCTTGGTTTTTTATTCAGTTTTAATTTACACATTTGATTCAATAGTGCTATTGCCTGCATATATCAACTTAATTCTTATTCTGCCAGTTGATTTATTCTTTTGATTAACCTATTATTTGTCAGGTTTATTTGTTGTGTATTTAGTACTTTTAATATTTAATTTGTAAAGTGTGTGGATTTAGTTAGTCCGATAAACTTGAACATTGCTTTAAGCATGACTATGCATCCCTTAATGACTATGCATCCCTTAAGGAAGCTGGAAAAGGAAATTTGAGCACTGTACGGCATTTGACTGAAGTGCAAGTTGCAGCTCATCTCTTACTTTGATAAACAATTAAAAACTAGATAATTTTAGGTTTAAATGCTGTAGACTCCATAATGTTCTGCTATTGTCCCTCTTAGCTGGAGCCATACCTCTCAACCTCTTAGAGCAAGAAATCTGGACAAAGCCATAAATAAAAGTGGGACAAAGGCCCAAAAATAGGGCTGATTAATATATCTCTGTTTATACTGTACAATAATTAAGCAGTAACCAACGACGTGGTATGGTATATTGAAGGTTTACCCATGGCTGGTTTGGTTTAATCACGAGGGCGAAGCCCAAGTGATTAAATAAAGGTAACCGTGGGTAAATCTTCAATATACCACAACCACAGAGTCGGTTATTGCTATTATACAATGACATTATTTAAGAAAAAATTACTTTTCTTAAATAATGTCTTTGTATAATGGCAGATTGCTGTTCTTCCGCAGGTTATGGTATACTGCTTTTGCGTTTTGATGCACTGCGCATGCGTATGGGACTTGTGTTCCCATGCATACCCAGTACATCAATGCTTTGAAACGGAAGCAACAGAGAAACAAAAGTCTGCATTGCTCCATTTTCTCCCACTCTGTCTTTTTTTTTTTTATTGTTTAAAAAAAAAAAAAAAAGGTTTTTGGGCAGTTTATACCAACGGAAAAAAGTCCTGGCAACCGGACCTTTTTCCGTTGGTATATTGTGGGATTTACAATGGGCATGCTGGTTGGGCTGGCCAATCAGCGCGTATGTTTTAGAATATTAATAGGGAGACATTGTATAATGCTGATTAATATATCCTAGTTTGTACCTCTCTGATTGAATTTATCTGGCAACCAACTAAATTCCTGCTTTTATGTACATATTCTTTATATGTTACTGTAATCACCATGTGTAACCCTGACGTTCTTCGTGTTTCACTGTTGCAGTCGTTACATTTGGGTTATCTGCTTGCAGTAGCCCTCAATCGGCCTGGTTAACAAAGTTTTGGGTCTTGAGTCGGTTGCTGTCTCTTCTTCCGTGACGTCAGGTTGCCAGGGGTATAAAACATGCAGCCAACACCATTACATCAGTCTTTCTTGCAGTGCGGTGCCCGAAGCAGAAGCAGTTCACAAGTGCCGGTCGGCCGACTCCTGAAATTTTCGTTTTTGAGTTTCAGAACCAAAGTCTTAAACTAAAGCTATGTACCCCGATGGGGAAACTTTTTCTTGCTCCTTACCGATGTCAGTAAAAGTTAATAATTGCGTTTCTTGTGGAAAGCAAATACCTCACAAAGATTTTCATTTGTACTGTATTCCTTGTCTAGGCCCTGACCACAAAGTACCTTGCTGTCGGTTTTGTGCCTTATTTAATCTACGCACTATCCATCATCAGTATATTTTTGCCTCTAAATATTTCGGTTCTCGGTTCAATTATCCAGAAATGTCGGTTAGCCATCCGACTACGGAATTCTGAAAAAGCGCAAAGATAAACACAAAGACAGGCCGCCTAGGTTCAAAGCTGCCGATGATGCTTCTCTTAAGCCAGTCGCCAGTTCGCCGGTACTCAGTGAGGCGCTTTCTGAGCGCTACTGAGACACATTCGGAGTCCGGTATGCCGCGAGATGCTTCAACTGTGGAACCTGCGGATGTCTCTACCTTGGATGGGTTCGTAGCCGCTGTGCAGGTACCGGCTTCTCAGGGTGTATTCAGGCCTACAGACTTGCATATTAAACTGACGCCTCCTTCTTCTTTAAGGCCTAAACCTCGAACCTTGCCTAAAAAACCGATGCCCAGACCACATGCACAGGCCTCTACACCTAAAAAACAAATAAGAATGGCTGAAGATCTTATAACTCTAATCAGGGGAAGCCAACCACCCCCTTCTAAGAGACCTAGGACTGAATTTGTTTATGAATCCTCTGACCAGGATTCTGATTTTTCTGATGATCTGGATTTACCAATATTTGACATGGCTTAGTGGTAAATCACTTTGGCTATGGTGTGCAGGGTCCTGGGTTTGAGCCTTGCAAAGGCTGTTTATTAGTGAAACCTTGCACACTCTAAGAGAACATTTTCACTGGGAAAGCCAGGATTTTTCTGATTCGAAAAAGAGGCTTAGGGATTTCTTACTCCTGCCTCAGCATAGGCCTTTAGCTATACCTCCTGTACTAGACATTGATATTGATGATGCCTTTTCAGAATCTAGTTTAGCCCCTGATTCTTTGCCTCCTGCTCCCAGAAAACCTGCTAGATATTACAGGGTCCTTGATTCTCGCAAGTTGCTTTTTAAAAATTCTATTGCGGATCCAGAGACTATTTCATAGGGACCCAAGGGCATTAAGACTTCTACTGCTAAAAATCCTACCCCCTCTGATAGAGACTCCAGGGCGCCGGATAGATGGGGTAAGAAGGTTTACACTTATGCAACCTTGGCCATTAGGGCCTTAAGCTGTCAGTTTCATATGTTAAAGTATCAACAACATGTTATTGGAATGCTTAAACAGAAAATGATGTGCGGAAAATAAAGAATTACAGGATTTAATGCATTCTGCTGAACAGGTTGGAAAACATACTTTGCAATGTGGATTTGATTCATTAGAGGCATCTTGCAGGTTAGGGTTTGGGTGGCAGGGGTACTCACTGGGTCTGTACTCAGAAGGCATGCTTGGCTTAAGGAGCAATCTTTGCCTGATCATGTTAAAGCTAAACTGTTGGATGCTCCGGACCGCCTGTTTGGCAACAAAGCTGAGGAAGTTCTTAAAAGATGGAAGATGAAGCTAAATCTATGCAAACTGTTAAAGATTTCTTACAAGTTCAGCCTCCAAGATTTAGTAGGCACTGGCCCTCTAAGAATTGGTCTTCTCAATCCAAACCCAGACACAGCAGAAACCCCAGGTTTCATTCCCTTGGTACGCACAAGACTAATCAGTGGGGGGGCTTCCGGATCCAAATCTGGGAGTAGTAAGACTCTCCCTATGGAAAACTGTGTCAATGATTTGCTCTTAAAACTTCCAAGCACTTCTCAACTGAATGCTCCTTTAGGCGGAAAGATTGGTCTGCAGGCAGAAAACTGGGAACTCATTACCTAGGACAAATGGGTCTTAAATATAGTGTCCCAAGGATATAGATTTCACTTCCACATGTTACCAGCACCAAGGGGGTGGCCAGATCTACCCCCAAATCAATGGGCAGAGGCCCAAAAGCAAATGCTTTCTCTCTTAAACATGGGGGATATTCAGTTGGTACCAAAAGAAGAAAAGGGACAAGGTTTTGAGACTTTTCCTGGTATCCAGAAAAGACAATTCATGGCAACCTATAATGGACCTTTCTATTCTAAACACCTTTTTGGTGATTCCAAAATTCAAGATGCTGACTCTTCACCAGTTGCTTCCTATGCTAGGTAAAGATGCTTGGTTGGCAACATTAGATTTAAAAGAAGCATACCTGCACATCCCTATCAAGGAATCTTGCAGAAGATACCTACGCCTCAAAGCAGGCTACACACACTATCAGTTCTCTGCACTGCCCTTTGTGAATACCCTGGGTGCAGTAGATAAGCCAAAGTGCCTAGCTCCAGTCATTGCATTTTGCAGGGAAAGAAATATTAAAATATACCCATACCTGGATGATTGTTTAATTCAGGCAGAAAACCAGGACATACTTTGAATAATCTGGCCTTTGTACAAAGGGTGCTGACCTGTCTGGGGTACACCATAAATGAAAAGAAATCACATCTGGTACCCTGTCAACAAATTATATTCCTGGGAGCAAGCTTGAGTACAAGTTCCCAGATGGCTTTCCTCACGCCAGAGAAACAGATTCATTTGACAACCTACTTCAAACAAGTGGCCACAAAAACCCTGCTGTCTACAAGGCAAATACTGCAAGCCTTGGGGTTCATGGCCTCCTGCATTCTTCTAATTCCATATGAAAGACTGCATATGAGGAAACTACGATGGCATCTAAAATGCCTATGGTGTCAACATTCTCAGGATCTAGAAGCAATGATTCTTATCATACCTTCCCTACGCCTAGAGTTCCTTGGTGGGCAGAGGTCTGCCACCAAAACAAGGGATTACCATTCATGCCACCCCCTGTCACCCAAACCCTAACCGCAGATGCATCAGACTATGCATGGGGGGGTGGGTTCACTTGGCAGGGAAGTGCATTCAGGGCAAATGGAACCCAAGCCAAATGCACCTGCATATCAATCAAAAAGAAATGTTAGCTGTACAGAATGCTCTGACAGCCTTCAAGGACCATATTCTTCCAGGACAACTAATGGTAAAGATGGACAACACCACTGTTATGTGGTACATAAACAAGCAGGGGGGTACACATTCTTACCCCCTCTGCAGACTAGCCATGACATTGTGGAACACAACCTTGAGCTACCAAGTGAATCTACAAGCTCAATTCCTGCCAGGAAAACTCAATACACTGGCAGACGGACTAAGCAGAAATGTCATGGACCCACAGGAGTGGAAACTGGAACCAAGGATTTTCAACATGTTGACAAGCAAATGAGGGAGCCCAGATATAGACCTGTTCACCTGCCCCCAGAACTATCAATTGGACAAATTTTGTACAAGGATTCCCAACAAACAAGCTTGGAAAGTGGATGCTCTGTCCTTCAGCTGGAGAAACCTATCAGTTTATGCTTTCCTCCTCTGCCTCTGCTCTCCTAAGTACTACTAAAGATCAAACAGAACAAGCCAGGGATAATTTTGATTGCACTAGACTGGCCACGCCAACACTGGTACCCCCTCTTGCGCAGTGTGTCACGGTTGGCCCTTTGACACCTGCCTCAGACTCCTGCCTTGTTGTCTCAGCAGGAGAACCAGGATGTTCTTCGTGTTTCACTGTTGCAGTCATAACTGTAGGGTACTCCTACCGGCAGGCAGCCCGAGGTCAGCCAGAATATCAAAGTCTGGGTCTGGCGTCGGCTGTATCAGCTACAACCCTGACGTCAGAGCGCATGGGTATAAAGCTGACAGCCGACGCCATCTTCTCCAGTCTTTCTTGCCGTGCGGTGCAAAGCAGTTCGCTAGTTGTTGGTTGGTGTTTTCAAGACAGCGTGGTGTGATTGTCGTCGGTCCGAAGTTTTCTACTTCTTTTCTCAAGCTAAGTACCCCGTTGGGGAAACTTTTTTTCTTGTTCCTCCGATGTCAGAAAAAGTTAATAATTGTGTATCATGTGGAAAACAAATACCTCATAAAGATTTCCACTCTTACTGTCTACCTTGCTTAGGCCCTGATCACGACGTTTCTTGTTGTCGGTTCTGTGCCAGGTTTAATTCTCGCACTATCAAGGGTAGGTACGACTGGGCCTTGAATTACTTCGGTAGACGATTTAATTATAGGATGTTGTTCGATACTTTACCGACTACCGGATTACAGAAGAAACGCAAAGACAAGGACAGGCCTCCGAGGTCCAAACAGGATACTTTGCAGCCAGAGCCAGCTTCGGGTTCGGCGGTCGTCAGTGAGGCACTTTTGCAGCCCCTGTCGTCCGCCACTTCAGAACCGATGGCCGACACGGACTCACATGGTGAGCCAACTAGGCCTAGTAATTTGTCTGCTGCAGGACCTTCGGACGTCGCTCCTTCAGATGGGTCCGGAACCGCTGTGCAGGTACCGGCTTCTGAGGGGGTCTTTAGGCCTTCACACATTACTATTTCCACAAAGGCAAAAGCAAAGTCAAAGACTCTTGTTAAACCCAGACTTACTGCTCAAGCTTCTTTGGATTCAACTCCTAAGACTCAGAAGCAATTACTTTGGATGGATGAGGATTTATTAACTATGATTAGGGGCTGTCACCCTCCTCCTGAAAAAAGGCCTAGACAGGATATCCCTTATGATTCCTCTGATCTGGCTTCTGTATCCTCTGTTTCTTCCTCTGATCAGGATTACTGTTTTCCTCCTTATGAGGATTCAGATGCAGAGGATTCTGTTCCCTCTGCCTCTCCCCCTGAAGATTTTTCTTTTGGGGAAACCTTGCATGAGATGAGGGAGCATTTTCATTGGGAAGGTCAGGATTATTCTGCTTCCAAAAAGAGACTTAGGGAATTTCTTCTTCTCCCTCAGCACTGGCCTTTAGCTATTCCTCCTGTAGTTGACATTGTGGATGATGCCTTCTCTGAAGCTAACTTGAATCATGATTCCATGCCGCCTGCTCCTTCTAAGCCTGACAGATTTTACAGGGTCCCTGATTCCCATCAATTCTTATTCAAGAACCCTTCTGCTGATCCTGAAACTATTTCGCAGGGTTCCAAGGCTGCTAAGGCCACCTCCTCTAAGAATCCTATCCCCTCTGAAAAGGATTCTCGTGCCTTGGACAGGTGGGGCAAAAAGATTTATACTTCAGCTACCCTTTCTATTAGAGCTTTAAATTGCCAGTTTCATATGTTTAAGTGTCAGCAGTTTCTTTTATCTGTTTTAAAACAAAGGATTTCTACCTTTCCTGCATGTGCTGAGGACAAGGAATTACAGGATGTGTTGCATGCTACTGAACAAGTTAGCAAACATAGTTTACATTGTGGTTTTGATGCCTTAGAGGCTTCTTGCAGGGCGGCTGCCTCTGGTACTGTTATCAGGAGACATGCTTGGGTTCGTGAGCAGAATTTACCTGAACAAGTTAAGGCAAAATTACTAGATGCCCCGGTTCAGCATGATGTCTTATTTGGGTCTAAGGCTGAGGAGGTTATTAAAAAGATGGAAGAAAAAGCCAAGTCTGTGCAGACTGTAAAAGATTTCTTGCAAGTACAGCCTCCTAGATTTTCCAGAAATTGGCCCTCCAAAAATTGTTTTTTTCCCACCTCTGACAGGCCTCAAAGGGGAAGATATAGACTGGAGCGTCGGGCGCAGTCTCAGGCCTCTTACAGATCTAGACAGTGGACTGCTTCTTCACCTAGAAGGGGAGAAGACAGATCTCAAACCCAAAGAAAGCAGACTCAATGACTCCCTCTGCTGGGCTTCAGGTCCTCCTTTCCTGGATGCCCCTCTGAGGAAAACTTTCTCTTTTTTACCAAAATTGGACTCGCATTACCCAGGACAAATGGGTGTTAGACGTGATTTTGAAAGGTTACAGATTCCACTTTCACGCTCTGCCAAGGCCTTCCAGCTGGCCAGATCTGCCAAAACATCAATGGACAGAGGCCTTAAATCAAGTGGACGCTTTATTAGCCTTAAGAGCCATAGAACCTGTTCCACCTCTAGAGGTGGGGAAAGGTTTTTATTCAAGACTTTTTCTGGTCCCAAGAAAACAAAACTCCTGGACACCTATTCTGGACCTCTCAATATTAAACACCTTTTTGGAAATTCCAAAATTCAAGATGCTTACACTTCAACAACTTCTTCCAATGCTCTCACAAGATGCTTGGATGGTGACATTGGACTTAAGAGGCTTACTTACACGTCCCCATAAGGCTACAATGCAGAAAGTACCTCAGATTCAAGGCAGGCTCGAGACACTTCCAATTCTCTGTACTGCCATTTGGCTTATCTACTGCACCCAGAGTTTTTACCAAATGCCTGGCTCCAGTAGTAGCTTACTGCAGACTTCAGGGGATTCAGATTTACCCCTATCTGGACGACTGTCTAATTCAGGCAGACAGCAAAGACCTTCTACTTCAACACCTGCATTTTGTTCAACATCTTCTCCTACTACTGGGATTCTCAGTGAACACAAAAAAGTCACATTTGATTCCTTCTCAGCGAATGACCTTCTTGGGAGCTCTTTTGGACACAAGATTACAGAAGGCCTTCCTTACTCCAGAAAAACAGTTACAGCTGGCTTCAATATTCAAGACCTTGGCAGCATTGACTCAGCTCACTGCAAGGAAATTCCTGCAGGCTCTGGGCTACATGGCCTCTTGCATCCTGTTGATTCCAAATGTGAGGCTTCACATGAGGAAACTTCAATGGTACCTAAAGAGTGTATGGTCTTAACATTGCCACCGTCTGGATACAATGATCCCACTGATTCCCTGCCTCCAGAAGGAATTCCTTTGGTGGTCCAGGGCGTGTGTATTGAACGAAGGCAAGCCCTTCCGTCTACCTCAACCTACTCAGATCATAACCAGGGACGCCTCGGATTATGCATGGGGAGCTCATTTTCTAGACAAATGCCAACAGGGTTCTTGGACAAACAAACACCTTCCATGGCACATCAACTTGAAAGAAATGTTAGCAGTCCAAAATGCTCTTCTAGCCTTCCAGACTCTTTTGAAGCCAGGACCTCTGCTAATTCGAACAGACAATACCACAGTCATGTGGTACATAAACAAACAAGGGGGCTCTCACTCTTACCCCCTTTGCAGACTTGCCATGACCTTATGGGACACAGCCCTAAATTTGAATCTGGATCTTCAGGCACAGTTCATTCCAGGAAAACAAAATCTCTTAGCAGACAGCCTAAGCAGAAACATTTTGGATCCTCACGGGTGGATGTTGGACCCCAGTGTATTCAGCAAGATAACTGCAGTTTGGGGCTGTCCTCAGATAGATCTGTTTGCATCCCATCTCAACCATCAGTTGCCTCTCTTTTGCACCAGGTCCTTCCACAAGACAGCTTGGAAAGTGGATGCCCTGTCCTTCAGCTGGAGGAATCTTTCGGGATATGCCTTCCCTCCTCTTCCTCTTCTGCCTCGGGTATTGCTAAAGATAAAGCTAGACAAACCCAGACTGATCATTTTGATAGCTCCAAAATGGCCTCGTCAGTTTTGGTACCCTACTCTTCTGCACCTTTGCTTGGAACCTCCTTGGAGTCTTCCTCTGACCCATTCTCTACTGTCCCAGCATCAGGGTCAGGTATTTCACTCTCAAATCAAGACTCTCTGCCTGGCAGCTTGGCTCATCAAAGGCAATTGATTCCTTCTTCTCTTCCTAAACAAGTTTTGGATGTTCTTTTGGAAGCTAGGCGTCCTAGTACAAGGAAATCTTATGCTTCTAAGTGGAAAAGATTTTGTATTTGGATGCAGGATCGTGGCTCTGATCCTTTAATACCTGATATTTCATCTATTTTACTTTATCTCTCAGACCTTTTGATTAAAGGTCTTTCATTTTCTTCCATTAAAATTCATGCTTCTGCTATTTCGGCACATTTCAATTGTGATCCTCCCATTTTTTCCCACCAGTTGGTTAGACAATTTCTGAGAGGAGCTAAGAATTTAAAACCTCCTAGAACTCCTCCTGTCCCTCCTTGGGATCTCAACTATGTCTTGGAAAAGCTTACTTTGCCTCCTTTTGAGCCTGCTGCCTCTGCGGACATTAAGTTCTTATCCTGGAAGACAGCTATCTTGTTGGCCTTGACTTCTGCCAGAAGGGTGTCTGAGTTACAAGCCCTCATGGCCGTGGAACCTTACCTCGTCTTCCATCAAGACAGAGTTTCCTTGAGGACCAATCCTACTTTTATGCTTAAGGTAGTTTCTAGAGTGGCTCTAAATCAGACTATTCACCTTCCTACCTTTTTTCCAAAACTCCAAAATAAGGGGGAAAGGATTTTGCATTCATTGGACGTACACAGGCAACTACGTTTTTACCTGGACAAAACTAAAAGTTTCAGAAAATCAGATCAATTGCTTATTTCTTTTGCTTCCAGTTCTCTAGGTAAAGCCATTTCTAAGCAAACTATTTCCAAATGGATTGCTCATGGAATAAGATATTGTTACTCTTTTTATGGTAAACAGATTCCAGGTACCGTCAGGACTCATTCTACTAGAGCAGCTGCCACTTCAGCAGCCTTTCTCAGAGGAGTTCCTACCAAGGACATTCTGGAAGCTGCCACTTGGAGCTCTGTGCATACTTTTTCCAAGCACTATAACCTCCCTTTGTACTCTAAGTCTAGGGCAGGCTTTGCCTCTGCAGTCTTGCAGGGTCTCCTAGCTGCTCCTTCTTCTTCTTCATAACCTCCTCCCGTATTCTCAGCTTTGGGATTCTACCCTACAGTTATGACTGCAACAGTGAAACACGAAGAACATAGTACAGTTGTGTATACCTACCATAAATGTAGATGTTCAAGTGTCTTCACTGTTGCAGTCGGTGTTTCCCTCCCTCCAGACCCCTCTTGTTTCCTTTTCCACTACCTTTCTGGTGTATTTGTGTTTCCCTTGGGACACCTTTTGGTTTTATGGGGGCTTCTGACATCAGGAGCAAGAAAGGCTGGAGAAGATGGCGTCAGCTGTCAGCTTTATACCCATGCGCTCTGATGTCAGGGTTGTAGCTGATACAGCCGACGCCGGACCCAGACTTTGATATTCTGGCCAACCTCGGGCTGCCTGCCGGCAGGAGTACCCTACAGTTATGACTGCAACAGTGAAGACACTCTAACATCTACATTTATGGTAGGTATACACAACTGTACTTTCTGCACCCTCAGCTTCAAACATTGAACCTAGCAGCCTGACTAATTACCTAATCTCTCCTTTACCATCCCTCAGTAAACCAGTGGTGGATATCATTTTAAAGGCAAGGAGGCCTAGTACCAAAAAATCTTATGCTGCAAAATGGAAAATATTCTGTGCCTGGAATTAGTCTCAAGGGATGAGCACAGCAGCGCCCAATTTACCTCAGATTTTGCAATACTTAACTGAGATGCTTCACAAGGGCCTGTCCTTTTCCTCCATCAAAATTCACGCCTCAGCCGTTTCAGCTCATTATAACACAGAACCCTCCCCTCTATTCTCACCCACTGCTCAAGCAGTTCCTCAGAGGGGCTACAAATTTAAGGCCACCCAGGAGAGCTCCAACTCCAGCCTGGGACCTTAACTTTGTTTTGGAGAAACTCACTCTTCCTCCTTTCGAGCCAGTTGCTACTGCAGATTTAAAGTTTCTTTCTTGGAAAACAGCATTCCTTTTAGAAATCACTTCAGCAAGAAGGGTATCTGAATTACAGGCCCTTATGGCAGTGGAGCCTTTCATCATCTTTCATGTGGATAGGGTGGCCCTCAGAACCAATCCCTCCTTCATGCCCAAGGTGGTATCCAGTGTAGCTCTTAATCAGTCCATTCATTTGCCAACCTTCTTTCCTAATTCACAGAACAAAGGGGAACGGATACTGCAATCCTGAGATGTGCACAGACAACTTAGATTCTACTTGGACAGGGCTAAACCTCAAAGGAAATCTGAACAACTGCTGGTGACATCTGCTGCAGGGACAGAGGGGAGGGCTATTTCAAAGTAAACCATTTCTAAATGGATAGGCCATTGCATTCATTTCTGCTATAATCACCATGGAAAACCTATCCCACAGGGCATCAGACCCCTCTCTACCAGGGCTGCGTCTACCTCTTTCTCAGAGGCGTCCCTGCCAGGGACATCCTAGAAGCTGCTACTTGGAGTTCTGTACATTCACCAAGCATTATCATTTACCAGTTTTCTCTAAATCCAGAGCTGGCTTTGCCACTGCAGTCTTGCAGGGCCTTATAGCTGGTTCTTATGCTATTTAAATTCCTCATCCCAACCTTAGCTTTGGGAATCTACCCAAATGTAATGACTGCAACAGTGAAACATGAAGAGCATAGTACAGTTGTGTACACTTATAAATGTAGATGTTCGAGTGTATTTACTGTTGCAGTCCTGGTTACCCTCCCTTCAGCCCCCTGACTTCTTTTGGCTTTACCTCTACTTTCCTTTACTATACTTAAAAACTTTTTGGTGTATTTGTTTTTTTGTTGGAGGTGTAACCTTTTATTTTTTATATATTTAATTGCCTCCCATTAGGGGGCATCTGACATTTGGAGCAAAAAAACACTGATGTAATGGCGTTGGCTGCATGTTTTATACCCCTGACAACCTGACGTCATGGAAGAAGAGACAGCAACCAATGCAGGACCCAAGACTTTGTTAATCAGGCTGACTGAGGGCTACTGCAAGCAGATAACCCAAATGTAATGACTGCAACAGTGAATACACTCGAATATCTACATTTATGCTAAGTGTACACAACTGTACTTTTATACTTCTGTACCAATTAATGTTTCATTTTTTCTGTATCTGTGTTCTTGTTGGAGCTTTTCTCCCCAGGTCTCTGCCGAAAATGGGCTCTTTTAGGCCCAGTGGACTAAATATTGCTCCTGCAAACTTAGAAAGTTGATAGAATAATAGGTTTTGTATTCGCATAAATATTCTGAATGATATGAAGTCTGAAACTCAAATGTCTGTCATTATTTTCTAACTTCAGTCTTTAATGATTTACGACTAATTTGCCAGAAAACCATAATTTTATTAAAAATTGTCCAAAAATATCAGGCCAAAATCTGGACATTCTACAAAAATCTGTACGTGCGAGAGCTATGACTGGGGCATATTGCCTTGAAATCTGCACGTCCTTGTTCATTATGCTTTTTTGTTAAATGATTTCTTTTTGATTCACACATTCCAGAAGACACGCTGTTTCCTCCCCAATTAGACTTTCACTTCTGCTAACCCCATAAACTGATGCCATTATGAACACTTAATTCATAAATGTATCTTTATAATCATAGTGAGGTAAGGATGCAGAGGGACCATTATCAGTAGCTTAGTTGTGATTAGGGGGGTTATTTCTTAATTATACCTTCCTCACCTTCTGTTTCTCAGGCAGCCCCTGGATGGGTTCATATGTTTGTAAGGCCCTATGTACAAATTCATAAGCCACTGTGGAACAGTCTCCAATGCTCTTGAACTGTACATCTACACCAACCCAGGAATCAAATTTCTTTTTAAAGGCTGTTAATGTAATTGACTTCCTAATGTAAAGTGGAAGACAGTTCCAAAAAGATGGAGTAAGTTGTAATATAAACCATTTGTGCAAGTGTTCTCTCTGTATAGTGGAATGTCAAGTAAGGCATATTTATTTCTAGTATTTTTTGGGAATGTATATAATTCTTTTCCCAATGGTACTCCTAATATTTCACAGTTAAAGGCTTTGTAAGCCAGATATAACCTTTCTTATCGATTGAGAACATGTACAGTACAAGTTTAAATACTGAAGCCTAGGTGTCTAATCTGTTTCTCTATAAGCAGGAATCTATTGTGTAAATGTCCTAACAGTTCAAGTTGTTGTCAGTCAGTTTTCCTGTAGCAGCAGAATCCTGAATTGTACTCGTGTGGGTTTTATAATGGTCTTGTAAATATTGATAAGCATAGCAGGGTCCCTAAAAGTGAAGATTTCAAACACCAAACCAAACATCTGTATTGCTTTATTAGTGTAGTAATGTAGCATTTTCTGTGTAGTTCAAGTTACTGGTAATCAGACACCAGGGTCCCTTATTTGTTTAGCTACTTCAGGAGTGGAATTGTTGACATTTATTTGCAAATGCTTAGTAAAATTACTCATACAGATAACTTTACTTTTCTGTATGCTGATTCCAAGGCCCTTGCTCATTGGCCAAGAGTATATATATGATTATAGTAAGTGTTCAGTGCTGTAATGTCATTCTTTGAGACCACAGCCCCGATCTTAATATCATTAGCAAATCTGATGAGACAGTAGTTTCTAGATATAGGCAAAAATAAAAAGACCAGAATGAGCAATATGGATCCCAAGTCTGATTGTCGTCCAGTTTGATTCCGTTTCAGTTATTACCCAATAGTGTTGCTCTATTAAGCCTGCTAGTCTAGTCTAGCTAGTCTGCATTCCACTCTGCTGTAAGACATTGAGCATTACTACACTGTTACTGATGATATCATGTTGCAATGAATCAAGCATTTGACCATGAATTATAACACATTATACCATGACCCCCCATTAATATTCCAAAACTTGCACGCTTTTTGGTCAGCGTGCACGTTGTAAATCGACTTATACTAATGGAAGAAGGTCCGGTCGCCCGGACTTTTTCCATTAGTATAAGTCTCTTTTAAAACACTGTCTCGCTATGTTAAAAGAGTTTAACATAGCGACACAGGTTTAAAAAAAGCAACGGAGATGTCTGTTGCTTTTTTTAAAGCTGTCTCGCTATGTTAAACTCCTTTAACATAGCTTATTAGGTAAAAAGCAACGGAGATCTTGCTTTCTCCGTTGCTTTTTTTTAAAACCTGTCTCGCTATGTTAAATGCATTTAACATAGCGAAACAGCTTTAAAATAAGCAACGGAGATCTCCGTTGCTTATTTTAAAGCTGTCTATGTTAAACCCATTTAACATAGCGAAACAGTAAAAGCAACGGAGATCTTGCTTTCTCCGTTGCTTTTGGCCAGAGCTCAGATGTACTGCGTAGGCATGCGCAGTACATCAGAACTGCCGCGGATACCAGACAGCTGCGGAAGGGCAGCAAAGAGGCATTATACAATGCCATTATTTAAGAAAAGTAATTATTTCTTTTCTTAAATAATGTCATAGTATAATAGCAATAACCCACTTCTGGGTGTGGGCAATGCGGGATTTACCCACGGTTGTCTTTGTTTGGTCCCGAGGGCGAAGCCCTCGGTACCAAACAAAGACAACCGTGGGTAAATCCCGCATTACCCACACCCAGGCGTGGGTTATTGCTATAGTATTGAATGCAGCAGATACTACCTCATATTCCACTTAGCATGTTAAAGTGGCTGTATCCTGAAAAAGCCATACTGACTAATGTCTTTTTAGTGTGTAATAGTTTGGAAATATGCATGCTTTGTTATTTATTTATTGACTTTTGATTACTAGGAAACTCCAGCTGTGTATAAGCCCATTTCAGGAGAGGTCTGGGGAGAAAAGCTCCAAATTATTACAAAACAATTTAAGAACAATAATTTTACAATCTTCAGAAATAAATCAAAACATCTGTAGCTTAAATAATTATAATAAATTTGATATAATTTAAAAAACATTGGTTAAGAATTGATAAAAGTTATATGTCAATCATTTAATATTTAGAGAAACTTTAGACAGCTTGTAAAGAAATTACAGCAAGTTAGTCTAATACAATCAGGAACTGCAATATGAACTAAGGGAAAAACAGGCTTATGGTATATTTAGAGCGAAAGTCAGACAAGAGAATTTGATAGCAGTAAAGAAGTAAGTGAAGAAGGGAGAGTAAGGAAGTATAAGAAATAAAAGGTATTTGTTCACATTTAGGGATGTAGTTTATCTTGGGCTTGAGCAAGAACAGAGCCAGAGTTTAGCTAGGAAGTCTTTCAGAGTGGTTTTGAAACATGGGAGGGAGAGCATTGACTTGATGGATACAGGTAATGAGTTCCGGGCCTTAGCAGCCTTGTACGAGTACAGACAGTGCCCAGCAGATGTGATAGGTATGTAGACGAGCAGGAGATGTGAAGTTGTTCAATCTCGCTGTTTGTTCTTACACATGGATTCGGAGCTGATCCATCAGCTGTGAGTCGCCCACTTTCCAAGCTCAAGATCTTTGAGTAGTTCGAGGCACAGTCCCTATCCCATGATGCTCTCTGACTAACCTCATATCTAGTTTGCTGCTGCAATGGATCGCACGATCTTCAGAGAAGCTCGGGCCAGTAAACCTTTTTATCTTGTCTTTGGACAAAATTTTCGTAATTTTTCTGCATAGTTAGAATAGTTTAGATATTTATATAGGTATTACTTTTTTGGGGGGGGCATATAGCCTATTGCGTGTTTATATATTTCTTAGAACTTGAAGCGGTTCCTCTTGGGCCTTTGGCCGTTTCTTTAGTTTAATGTTGTGTGCTACCTTTGCGTCTTAGTTGGCCAGGCTCTGTCGACTTGTGTTTCCCTATCCCTTTACTCTTGGATAGTGTGTTTTTTGATATAGATATTTAGATTCCTATAGATAGGTAGATATTGTTCTGTGGATTGCATTTAGTACGGTATACTTGTTCTTACTGTACCTTTAGTGTTTCTCTTTATCAGGGATCTGATAATAGGGGTTTCTTGCTGTTATGTCTGATCAGAAACAGAAATCAGGTTTTAAGAGGTGTAGCTGTGGGCAAAAAATGTCCATTACAGATAGCCATGTTTCTTGTGTGTATTGCTTGGGGCCAGTACATTTACAAGAGGATTGCTCTATGTGTCATTCCTTCAGTGGCAGGGTTCTGTTAGAGAGGCAAAGGAAGTTGGTTGATAGAGGGCTGTTGAAGCCAGACTTTGAGGAAGCACTGGACAAGACTGACCAGACCTCCAAGTCTTCGAGGGGGTCGAAGTCTTCAAAGGTGTCCTCAGAACCCAGGTCCTCAGTTCCGAGCACATCTGTGAGGGCATGGTGGCCAGCTCCTCCGTCTTCAGAGCCGTGCACCGAGCTGGTATCTCGGAGCCAACCCTCAGTGCTGGAGCAGGTATCGGAGGTTTTAAAGTCACCGATCCTTAGGTTGGTGGCTTCTACGGCTCCTTCGACCTGTTCTTTGGGGACCCTTTCGGACATCAATGTGGACCGTGTGGTGCAGAGGCTCTTGGAGAACCTGGCATTGGCCATATTACTCTCTGCTTCGTCCCAACTGACTTCGAAGCCTGCGACCATCCCATTGGCTGTTACTACTCCTACTCCAAGGCTAGACGAGCCTTTGGAGCCAGAAGGAGAAGATCTGATGGTTGTGGAACCCTCAGAGCCGAGGCCTGTCCCAGTGCCTTTGGTCCCGTTGACCCTGATTTCTTCGGTTCCGTTCAAAGAATCTCAGAGCCGACACTCCCTCGTTGGTTCCGGGGGAAAGAGTTGAACCGATACATTGGTTCCGACTCTTCCTCTCGGGGCTTCAGCACAGATGAGCTCAGCTCCGTCCTCTGGTTCAGAGCCCGTGGCCTCGGCACCGGGGAGGTTGCCATCTTCCTCGGAACTGGCAGATTCATTGGGTTGAGACACCGGTGCCTTTGATGCCATGAGGAGGGTTATGTCTGCTAAGACCCTCACATCATCGGATCTTTCCTCTTCCTCCCCTAAAGGGCCGCGTTCTGCCTCTACATCACAGGTTCCTACCAAGCGTCGAGGCCCAGAGCCTCAGGTAACCCCATCGGGTGACCCCTGCTCTACTGAGACTTCACCAGACACCCCCACTGATGAGGTCCCCCGAAAGAGATTGTGCAAGAGGAGGCATTTGGATTCCCCTCAGGAATCTTTGACATCTGACACCGACTTAGAGGAATCAGAAGGGTCCCCACGGTCCCCCTTGGAGGGTGTCTCCTTTGCAGACATCCTGGAAATACTAAAGCAGAAGGGTGATTGGCAGTCCGTTACTCCTATTGAGGATGAGTCAGTGCTCCTCAAGGCCTTTGTGTCACAAATTTCCACCTCCTGGGTTACTCCGCTCTTTGACAAACTAATGGATTTGGTCACTCGAAGGGCATGGGAGTCTCCTGATTCCATGGAACCGGTCCCTCAGAGGCCTAACAAATTTATCACCTCCCCCCTAGACAGGACTTTTCTCACGAAGGGAGTTCCCGTTGATGCCATGGTGGTGGCGGCGGCCACCAAGAAAGAGATGTCAAAAACCTCTTCTTCTGTCCATCCTCCTAATAGAGACTCTAGGACTTTGGACAGATATGGGAAACGCATCTTTAGTTCTCCGACATTTGCCATGAGATCGCTTAACTATTTAACCCATTTCACCCGTCTTCAATGAGATCTCCTCAAAGAGCTTGGAGATACTCTAAAGGGCAGCACAGGTGATGCCATCTCTGAGAAGGTGACGGCACAGCTTAACACCCTTAATTCTATTGTGAAATCGTCCATGCGACTCATTTCTTATGCAGCCGATGGGTCGAGCTGAGCAGCAGGTTCAGAGATAGCTCTGCGGAGACCATCTTGGATGCGCTTATGCTCCCTTGCGGAAGCCTTCAAGTCTTCCTTTGTCAGCACCCCATTTGATGTCTCTTCCCTGTTTGGGCCCAAAGTCAAGGAGACCCTCACTAAGTGTGAGCAGGAGGGAAAGACTATCTGCTGTAGGAGTCTGTTTCCACCCCTACTAGACCATACCCCAAAGGGCAGAGAGGTGGAAAAATGTGGTTCCGGAAATCCCAAGGAGCTTTCCAAAACACACGTAGTGAACCCCTCTCCAGGGGCAGAGGAGGGGGTAATAACGGAAGAAGCCGCCTGAGCACAGAGGGGGTCTGCAGAACTAGGTTGACAGGGAGCAGTTCCTTGGCAAGCCCTATCAGCGCTCTTGATAGGAGGCCCGACTGTCTGGCTCTGGAGGCAGTTGGGGGTCGCTTGGCTTTGTACCCAGATGCCTGGCTAGGAATTCCAACAGATTCTTGGGTACAAAGCATAGTTACCAGAGGTTACATCATTTCATTTTCAGAATCCCCTGCTATTCTAACAAGAATCCCAGATGTTCTACCCAGTCTGCAGCATCAAGCAGCCATAAAAATCCACAAGCTGCTAGAAAGAGTCATCCAGCCATTCACGGCGGACCAAACAGGACAAGGAACTTACTCCAGGTTCTTTTTAGTTCCAAAGATAACAGGGGACTGGAGGCCCCATTTTAGACCTCGGCAGACTCAACATCTTTGTCAAGAAGGAAAAGTTCCGGATGGTCACGCTTCAATCGATACTACGTTTCTAGGAACGGGCGATTGGATGTGCTCTGTAGATCTCAAGGATGCGTACTACCACATCAAAATGGCAAGAACATCCAGAGATCATTTGCTTTTCCGGCTGGGGGCCAATCACTACCAATTCTGAGCACTGCCCTTTGATGTCCCACCACAGCCCCCAGAGTGTTCACCAAATGCATGATAGTGGTTATGACTCACCAGAGGCGTCTAGGATTCCTGGTGTTTCCGTATCTGGATGACTGGCTCCTGATCGCTACCACCAGGCATCAAATGATTTTCTCCAGAGATTACACAATCAGTCTGTGCTCTCAGGCATAATCATAAATTTTGAAAAATCTGCTTTATTACCATCGCAGCATATATATTTCCTTTATAGGAGTAGATCTAGACACAACCACTGCCTTGGTCAGGTTGCCTCAAGCAAGAGTACGCTCTCTACGAAATCAGGTGTCCCACTTGCTAATGGAAAGAAGAGTACCGGCCTCCCAGGTTCTGAAGCTATTGGGTACCATGGCAGCTACACTCATAGCGGTTCCTCTGGGATGGATGCACATGAGAATAATCCAATGGTTACTTTTCACCCAGTGGTCTTATCTACAGCTTTCAATGTAATTCAAGATTCTACTGACACATGCTTGCAAAAAGGACCTTCTTTGGTGGTTGAACAGCCACCAGGTAACTGTAGGTCGTCCATTTGTACTTACCCCTCCCTCAGCCATGGTGACCACGGACACTTCCCTGATGTGGTAGGGGGGGTTGTTTCAGGGAAGAACTGTCCAAGGTACTTGGTCAGAGATGGAATCCCATTTGCACATCAGTGTCCTAGAGTTGAGAGCGGTGTTTCTAGTGTTGCAGCACTTTCACGACTCTCTACCTCGGGAGAAGATTGCAATCCAGACGGACAACATGTCGGTGGTCTGGTATATCAACAAACAGGGGGGAACCGAGCCTTACCACTTATGCCGAGAGGCCCTGAGAATTTGGCAGTGGGCTGTATCCACCGGGCGCTTTCTGATAGCAACACACATCCCGGGGACATCCAACGTGATAGCGGACAAACTGAGCAGAGCCATTCTGTTGCCCCACGAGTGGTCCCTCAAAGAACAAGTGGCTGAAGTGATATTCTGCAGATGGGGCCAGCCTTGCTGTGACCTTTTTGCATCCCCAATGAATGCCAAATGCAGAAGCTACTTTACCCTGTATCCTCCACCAGGGGACAGCCCAAGGGATTTGCTCGTACACGATTGGCCCTCTGGTCTCCTTTATGCCTTTCCACCAACCTCTTTGATCCCCAGATTTATACAGAAAGCCAAAAGCTTGTTAAGGACTGTCATTCTGATAGCTCCGTTTTGGCCTCGGCATATATGGTTCCTCTTCCTTCAGCAATACCAAGGGGAAGAACCTTGGGTTCTGGACCCAGTGCCAGACCTTCTGACTCACTCGGGAGTTCTTCACCCCTCTCTTCACTCCCTCAAACTGACAGCTTGGCTGCTCCACTTCCCAACCTAGCCAGGTCATATAATTTGTCTTCCGCGGTGCAACATATTCTAGATGTTCTTCGTTCCACATTGCTGCAGTCCTAACTATTGGGTAGTCCGCTGTCCAGTCGGCCCGAATACCAGAGTATATGGCTGACGTCGGTCAGGGCGCATTAGACTGACGTCAGTACGTCAGGGTACTAATGCGCATGACCGACGTCATATCCCCAGTCTTTTTTGCCGCATGGTCTGATGCAGAAGCAGTTTTGCGAGTGCAGGTTGGCGTTCTGAAATTTTCTGAAGTCGGAGTTTCAGACCGAATCAGAGTTGGCTAAGTACCCCGTTGGGGAACATTTTGGTTTTTCTTGCCTCAGTATTTAACCGGATGTCAGAAAAAGTGAATAACTGTATTTCTTGTGGGAAACAGATACCTCATAGGGATTACCATACCTTGTGTATACCTTGTTTAGGGCCTGAGCACGGCGTTGTTGGATGCCGCTCTTGTGCTAGGTTTAACAAACGCACTATTAAGAGAAGGTTAGACTGTGCCAGGTTAGTGTTTGGGAAGCGTTGTAATTATAAAATGCCGTCGGTTGCTCCCGCCCGCTTCGCCCAAGAAGCGCAAGGACAAAACAGCGGTTTAGGGTTGATGAACCGCAGTCCCGGACGACGGTTCTTTAGAAGGCTCAGTGGAGCCAGAGGTTTTGCCAGGAGTTTCTTTGGAGTCTCAGGCAGAGACTTTACTGTTACAGGATGTGCCTTCTCAGGAGGTAGGCCAGGCTGAGGGGGCTCCTCAGGTAACTGTTCTTCCCTCTCTTCCCAAGGGGGTTAGAGCCTCCCCTTCTGTTTCCAAAACTTCTTTGAGAGGTAGGCCAAGTTTAGCTTCAGTGGGGGCTTCTTCTAGCACTTCAGGTTCTGTGCCTAAGAAACATATGCTTAAAATGGCAGAAGATTTGATTACTATGATTAGAGGTTCTATGCCCCCTCCTGATAAGAGGCCTAGGGTGGAACCTGAGTTTGATAGTTTTGAACAGTGTTCAGAGGCTTCTGAGACTTCTATGAAGATTTGCAGGAGTATCCTCCTTATTCTGATTCTGATGTGGATGATTCCACTCCTACAGCTTCTCCTCCTGAGGATTTCTCATTTTCAGAGACTCTGCATTCCATGAGGGAGCACTTTAAATGGGAAGGCCAGGATTACTCTGATTCCAGGAAAAGGCTTAGGGAATTCTTGTTTTTACCCCAGCATAGGCCCTTAGCTATTCCTCCTGTGTTGAATGTGGTGGAAGATGTTTTTGCAGAGGCTTCCCTGAACCCTGATTCTTTGCCTCCTGCTCCTGTTAAACCTGATAGGTACTATAGGGTGCCTGAAGCTCATAAGTATCTTTTTAAGAGTCCTAGGGCAGACCCGGAAACTGTTTCTCAAGGACCTAAAGGTGTTAAGGCCTCTGTGGTTAAAAACCCTGTTCCCACTGATAAAGAGGCAAGGGCTTTGGATAGATGGGGAAAGAAAGTGTATACTTCCTCCACTTTAGCCATGAGGGCGTTGAATTGTCAGTTTCACATGCTAAAATATCAAAATTATCTCCTTTCACAACTGAAATCTAAGGTGGATGCTTTGGCGGAAGGTATTGAGTGTAAAGAGTTGCTAGATTTAGTTCATGTGTCTGAACAAGTGGGTAAGCATTCTTTGCAATGTGGTTTTGATGCTGTACAGGCCTCCTCGAGGGTGGCTGCCACTAGTTCTGTTCTTCTAGGCATGCCTGGTTGAGGGATCAGAATTTAGCTGAGCATGCTAAGACAAGCATTTTGGGTGCTCCTTGACAGGCTGATGTGTTGTTTGGTTGGTCTCTGGAAGGAGTTGTAAAGGAAATGGAGGACAAAGCTAAGTCTATGCAAACTGTTAAAGATTTTTGCAGGTGCAGCCACCAAGTTTAGTAGAAATTGGCCTACTAAGGGATGGGCATATCCTGCTTATGATTCCCAGTCTAGGGGTAGGTCTAGACGTGGTAGGGGCAGAGCTCAAGGTTCTTTTAGGCCTAGAACAGGGAGTTCACCTGCTCAGACTTCTGGTGAGGGCAGGGGTCAGTCCTTTCGTAAACAGACCCAATGACCTGCCTTTTCAGCTGCCAGTAGATTCTCGTCTGGCAGCTCCTTTGGGAGGAAGACTGTCTCTTTTCAAAGAAAATTGGGATTTAATCACTCCAGACAGATGGGTGTTGGATATCATTCACCACGGTTACAGGTTTTATTTCCATACATTGCCCCGTTTCAAAGGCATGCCAGACGTTCCTCCTCCACAAAGGAAAGAGGCTCACAAGCAAATTTCTCTGTTACTCCAAATAGGGGCCATTCAGCCAGTCCCTGTATCAGAAAGGGGCCTAGGATTTTATTCTCGCCTGTTCCTAGTACCAAAGAAGGGGAACACGTGGAGACCAATTTTGGATTTATCTATCCTCAACACTTATCTGGACATTCCAAAGTTCAAGATGTTGACGTTACAACAGCTTTTACCTCTGCTGGGCAAAGATCACTGGATGGTAACTTTAGATCTCAAGGAAGCTTACCTTCATGTGCCTATAAGACTAAGTTGCAGAAAGTATCTGCGTTTTCGAGCTGGAAATTCTCATTATCAGTTCTCTGCATTGCCCTTTGGCTTATCTACTACTGCCCAGAGTATTCACAAAGGTTCTGGCTCCAGTGATAGCTTACTTCAGGCTAAAAGGAATTCAAATCTATCCTTACTTGGACGACTGCCTGATTCTGGCTCAAGAAAAGGAAGACCTTCTACAGCATCTGGAATATGTTATAGCAGTGCTAAGATGCCTAGGGTATTCTGTGAACGAAATAAAGTCCAGTCTAGTACCCTCTCAAGACATGTGCTTTCTGGGTGTGAGACTGAATACAGCAGCCCAGATGGCCTTTTTAACCCGGACAAACAAAGAGTCTATCCCTTTACTTCCATCAACTATCTCATCAGTCCGTGACTGCAAGGACAGTCCTTCAAGCATTAGGGTTCATGGCATCTTGTATTCTGGTGCTTCCCAATGCCAAACTGCATATGAGGAAGCTGTAATGGTATCTCAAAATGTATGGACACAGCACTGCCAGGATTTGGACACTGTCATTCAAATAATACCTTGCCTTCAAAAAGAATTTTTGTGGTGGGCTCAGGAATGTCACCTAAACAAGGGACTCTCTGTGACCCGGCCAGAGGCGAGTCAGATTTTAACGACAGATGCCTCGGACATTGCTTGGGAGCTCATCTAAATGGACAGTGGATACAAGACAAGTGGCCTGCCAGACTACAGCATCTACATATCAACATGAAGGAGATGTTAGCAGTCCAGTTTGCATTAATGGCTTTCAAGGAGTTACTTCTTCCAGGGCAGGTGTTGATTCTAACAGACAACACAACTGTCATGTGGTACATCAACCAACAAGGGGGAACACATTCTTATCCTCTATGCAGGCAAGCAATCATTTTATGGGAGACTGCGCTCAGCTTGCAACTAACTCTTCAGGCAAGGTTTCTGCCGGAGCACAGAACTCCTTAGCAGATGTGTTAAGCAGACAAATCATGGATCCCCACGAGTGGAAACTGGATCTTCATGTATTTCAGAAATTGACAGTGTCATGGGGAACTCCAGACATAGATCTGTTCGCTTCTCCACTAAACCACCAGCTGCCAAAGTTTTGCACAAAGGGGTTTCATCACACAGCTTGGAGAGTGGATGCTCTTTCTTTCAGTTGGAAAAATCTTCATGTGTATGCCTTTCCACCTCTGCCTCTTCTTCCAAAGGTGCTCTTAAAGGTCAGACAAGACAAGCCAAGGATGATTTTAATAGCTCCAGATTGGCCTCGCAACACTGGTACCCACTACTAAGGAGTCTGGTAAGGAAGCCTCCATGGCCTTTACCTTTGATTCCACATCTGTTATCTCAGAAGGACGGTCATCTGCTCAATGTCAAGCTTCACTCACTTCATCTAACAGCCTGGCATATTCTGTGTTGAAACACAGCAGGTCTCAACTTCCTCAACAAGTTTTAAATGTGATTATGGAAGCTAGAAGACCTAGTACAAGGAAAGTGTACGCAGAAAAATGGAAGAGTTTTTAATTTGGAGTACAGCAAAGAATTTGGAGATTTCTGAGCCTAATTTGAATGTGGCTCTTCAATATCTTACTGAGTTATTGGACAAAGGTTTGTCCTTCTCTTCCATTAAGATTCATGCTGCAGCAATTTCAGCTCACTATGATTGTGACCCACCATTGTTTTCGCATCCTTTGTTCAAGCAGTTTCTTAGAGGGGCAAAGAATATAAGACCCCCACGTAGAGCTCCTACTCCTGCTTGGGATCTCAATTTTGTGTTGGAAAAACTTACTCTACAACCTTTTGAGCCTGCGGCTACTGCTGAATTGAAATACTTGTCATGGAAGACTGCTTTTTTGTTGGCTATTACTTCTGCAAGAAGGGTGTCTGAGTTGCAGGCCCTTATGGCAGTAGAGCCCTTTTGATTTTCCATAAGGATAGGGTATCATTACGTACTAATCCTTCCTTTATGCCTAAGGTGATTTCTAGTGTGGCTTTAAACCAAACTATTCATTTGCCTACTTTTTATGCAGACCCCCAAAATAAAGGGGAAAAGATTTTGCACACTTTAGATGTACATAGGCAATTGCGTTATTATTTAAGCAGGACTAAGGATTTTAGGCAGTCTCAGCAGTTGTTTGTTTCTTTTGCTTTGAGTTCGCAGGGCAAGCCTGTGTCAAAACAAACTATTTCTAGGTGGATTGGGTTTTGCATTGCATTTTGTTATTCCCATCATGGCAAGGAGATTCCAGCTGGGATTAGGCCTCATTCCACTAGGGCTACTGCCACTTCAACAGCATTTCTAAGGGGGGTGGCAACTAAGGATATTTTGGAGGCAGCTACTTGGAGTTCAGTGCATACTTTCTCTAAGCATTATCACCTTCCTCTCTACTCTAAGTCTAGGGCTGGTTTTGCCACAGCTATTTTGCAAGGCATGTTGTCAGCTCCTGCTTCTTTATGATTTGCCAGCCTCCCTTACCTCTGCTTTGGGATTCTACCCAATAGTTAGGACTGCAGCAATGTGGAACGAAGAACATAGTACAGTTTTGTACCTACCATAAATGTAGATGTTCGAGGATCCACATTGCTGCAGTCCAATTTACCTCCCTCCTTCCCTCTGTGTTTAGGGGTGGTTGTGTAGGTGAGGTTATATACTGATATTTTTGTATATATTTGTATATATTGTACATATTTCTGGTGCAGGTATATTGGGCCTTGTCTTTTTAGGGTCTTCTGACATCTGGGGCAAGAAAAGACTGAGGATATGACGTCGGTCATGCGCATTAGTACCCTGACGTACTGACGTCAGTCTAATGCGCCCTGACCGACGTCAGCCATATACTCTGGTATTCGGGCCGACTGGACAGCGGACTACCCAATAGTTAGGACTGCAGCAATGTGGATCCTCGAACATCTACATTTATGGTAGGTACAAAACTGTACTTTTCTTCTCATAAAGTCTCCACCAGGAAACTGTACAACAGTAAATGGAAGCGGTTTATAGGGCTTTTCAGCATGATATTGATCCCTATGTTGCTCATATTCATAGTATTCTGGAGTTCTTGACTACGCTTTTTCATGAAGGGTGTGGCAGCTGCCACTATAAGGGTTCAATTGGCTGCAATATCCAACTTTCATTTAGGATGCGAAGGCATATTATGTCTCACAGATTATGTAAAGCCTTTCTGAAAGGGACTCCTCACCTTAGGCCACCTATCAGACATCCAGTTACTCCCTGGAATCTAAATTTAGTACTGTCTCAACTTATTCGTCCCCCTTTTGAGCCTGCATCATCTTGTCTTCTGAAGTTTCTTTCTTGGAAGACAATTTCCTTGGTGGCTATTACCTCGGCACATAGTTTCTGAACTACAAGCTCTTTCTATCAGGCCTCCGTATCTGGTCTTTCACCCCGACAGAGTGTCTCTCAGGACAAATCCTACCTTTCTTCCTAAGATCTGCTCCGAGGCTAATTTGAATCAGTCTATTGAGCTTCCCACTTTTTTAAGATATCATTCTAATAAATTGGAATACATGTTACATAAGCTTGATGTTCACAGACAATTGAGGTTTTATTTGGACAGAACAAAGGAATTTTGGAAATTGGATCAGCTCTTTGTTTCCCATGCGGACATTAAGAAGGGGTTTCCTGTATCTAAAGTTACATTGTCTAAATGGTTATCTGATTGTATAAAATGTATATATTCTTCAGCCAACCAACCCTTAGAACGTGACGTGAAAGCTCATTCTACCAGGGCTGTCTCTACATCTCTGGCTCATGCAGCTCGTTTGCCTTTGGACACCATTTGTGCAACTGCTACTTGGTCCAAACCTCATACGTTTATCACTCACTACAAAGTGGACAGAGCCTCTAGGGACAGGGCTTCCTTTGGTTCCACTGTTCTCAGGAATGTACTCCCGTGAGCCACCTAGAATTAGGGTGCTTGGGACGCTACCCATGTGTAAGAACAAATGGTGAGATTGAAAAACTTCACATAAAGAAGTTATGTTCTTACCATAACATTCCATGTGAGTTGTTAATCTCGCCTTTGTTCTTACACTCCCTCCCACCTTCCCCCTCCAAGTTCTTGAAGAACGGGTATGACTGTTGGTCTGGTTGGTCTGACTAGTGTCCTTCACTCCAGCCAGAGTATCTCTTAGCTAATTGTAAATATGTGTATACATATGTATATATTTTGCATATTGGTATGTTTAGTTGTATTCTTTCTTGCTGGGTTCAGCAAACTAGATCTGAGGTTAGTCAGAGAGCATCGTGGGATAGGGACTGTGCCTCGAGCTACTCAAAGATCTTGAGCTTGGAAAGCGGCTGACTCTGAGTCAATGGATCGGCTCCAAACCCACGTGTAAGAACAAAGGTGAGATGAACAACTCACATGGAATGTTATGGTAAGAACATAACTTCTTTTTTTTTTGATTACTGGATTGCAGTGACAGACTGGGAACATAGTTGTGTAGAATGTTTTTTAGTGCTAGACAGGCAGATAGATGCTGGATAATTTTATAACTGGTAAGAAGCTGCATATATGTTAGTTGATGAGGCAGTTCTAACCAATTTAGACTTTTCAGTGCTATACAGTGGTGGATTTTGAAAGGGGTATTTGCTGTATTTTAGCAACTTTCTTATAGCATTGTTTAAGTTTTAATTTTTGTGACGAGTGGAGGTTAATAAGGATGGGAGTGCAGAAAGAAGTGTGGGGAGGAGATAAGCAGTGGAAAGTGTAGTTTTAGTTGAGTCTGTGAGAACATTTTTGGCTCTGTAAGGCATCTCTAGATTTTGGTGAATTTTTCTTATGCAATTTTGTGTATGCAGTTCGAATGTAAGATTATTATCCACTATCACCCTTAATAATTTGCTTTGAAAAGTGACTACAGTGGTTGTATTATCAAGAGAGGGGACTTTAAATTTTGTTTTTTTCCTGAGAGGGATTTGGGGAAAAAAATGTAGTTTGGGATTTTTTTTGTTGTGCACGAGTTGTAAGTTACACAGCCATGTTTCAGTGGCTGTTAAAGCTTCCTGAGTAATTTTTTGGAGGTGTACCGTGTTGTCAGATGTGCAAATGAGAAGTAGGATCATCTGAATATTGTATTAGGGTGGCCTGTTGTGTGGATGTGTAGAGGGTGCTGGTGAAAATGTTGGAGGAGATAAAGGATAGAGCCTTGTGGTACATTGGTGGTGACTGGGAGGTAAGGACGGAGCGTGAAGTGCCATTTTGTTGACTAATACCTATTTGACAAGTAGCTTTTTGAACCACAGAAGGGTGGGCTGGGAGAGACCTAGTGAGGACATTTGAAGCAGTTTGTTGTGACAAACTGTGTAGAAGTCTAGAAATAAGGAAGAGACTAATGTGCCATTATCCCTAGCTTTATTGACACTATCTGTATAGGTTAGAAGGGCAGTGCTAGTACTATGGGAAGGATGGAAGCCATGTTGTGTAGGGGATAGGAGTTCTACCTGCAGGAGATTGTCTAGCAATTGTTTTTGAATGCATTTTTCAAGTATTTTGGAGAGGGGAGATATGATTGCTATAGGTCTAAAGTTATTAATGTTTATTGACTTTCCGTCTTTGTGCAGAGGGATAATGTGTGGCTTTTTCCAGAGAGGGAATGTAAGATTCCTGGAGTGACCTATTTATAAGGATTGAGACAGGATAGGCAATGCTATTGACTGCTATTTTTAGGTACTTGCTTGGAAGGCCATCAGCTGAAGAACACAGTTTAAGTTTGTTTGAGTAGTTTTATATAGGATGTGGGCACAGGTTTAAACGTGAAAGTAGATGTAGTAATATGTGGCTGTTGGCAGGGTTTTTGATTAGATGTTGAGGAATCCTTGGTTAGAGATGCTATACTATCTATAACATAAGAGTTGAACTGTACTGCAGTCTTTATTGGTGAGTTATCAGGAGACGGGTTTAGGTTGAATTTTTGGCTGGGATGCAAGATTTCTTTAATGGATGTCCACATTTTTTAGGGTTGTATTTTAAGTATTATTCTGAAAGTTGTTCTAGAATATTTTTTGTCTTCATTTATTTGCCTTTTAGTACAATTGCAAATATGTTTTCAGGATATTGAGGTGTTTTATATTTTTTCCATTCTTTCCATGCATTTTCTCTGTCCTGCATTAGTGTGCTACTCTTTTGGATAGCCAAATTGAATTGTTTGTTTTTAGTCTCTTATTTCTAGGAGATGAAAGGCTATTTAGGATATTTAGAGAAGTTGTATTGAATTAATTTTATAGCATCGTCTAAGGGGAGAATCTTTAGGAAGTTCCAGTTAATAGATGATATTGTAGTAATGAACATTTCTGGGTTAAACTTGGAAAGGTTATACGTTATTTTATAAAGATGCTGTTTAACTGGTTGTGTGAGATGTCTGGTCATATAGCTTGGAAAATGATCACTGAGAGAGTCTGACATTGTACCTCTGCTGGTGCATTTGCTAGGGTCTGATACTATTATCCAGTCTAATAGGGAATTTGATGTCATGCTATAATGTGTGGGGCCATTAATTAGTTGTATGAAACCATATAAGTTCATGCTAGATGTATGGGAGTTAATGCCCAATCGAATGATATTCACATCACCTAATATTATTTTTTCTTGTGAAAATGTCATGGATATCCAATGTAGGATGTCTTCCAGTAAAGCTGTATTGTCACCAGGAGGGATGTAAAAGACAGTAATACATATTTGTTTGTAATTGTTTATTTTGAGAAAAGCAATATGCTCTGCTGAACTACATTTTAGCATTGGTTTGCTATAAGGGGGAATCTGGTAGGTGTTATGAAATATTAAAGCAATACCACCTCTCCTCTTTATGTGTTCATTGTGGATGATGATATAGCCAGGATGTGTAACTTTGGAATTGTTTATGCTGGGTTTAATTCAAGTTTCAGTTGCAGCGAGAGCATCAGGCTTATGTTGAGTAATCCAGGCAATGTAGTTCAGCAGTTTTATTTCTTATGCTTGTAACATTTATTGCAGTAAGAAATAGATCACCAGGGTTGGGGACTGGCTATTGTTGGGTTAGAGAAGTGATTAAGAGAAAATTATATTTGTGTTCAATGTGATAGGTGGGGCCAGGATTAGGGTGTTTATCTCCTCTTCTCCTAGAAGGATTTTAGTATATTGGGGAATTATGCATACTTGTTTTTTGGAAGAGGATTTTTGCATTCTTACACTTGAAAATCAGAGAAGGTGTTCATAGGTAGGTACTAGGCTATCGGCCCAAGGGCCTACGTAAGCCTAGCCAACAAGGTTCCCTGGCTTACGCCACCCAAGAAAGTTATTTTCCTTTGCCACTGTTGAGCAGACACAGAAGTGATCCCCGGGGTGTATTTCCTATTTCTCATCCACTCATCAAGATTTTTCTTGAAGAGTGCTAATGAAGAACTTTGCTTGACATAGATGGGTAGCCTGTTCCAGAGTATGGGAAATCTCTGGGGTCTTGAGGCTACCAGTATGATAAGCTCCTGTAAGTCTTTTACCAGGGAGGTCAGCCTTATAGTTGGAGGTCCCCATCAGAGCTGGATCAAATACCCAGTACTAGCTGAGGGACCTAATCAGTGCTTCCTTCCCACTATAGTCATTCAGCATCAAGAAAATGTTTCTGTACAAGTTACTGATACACACTCATGGTCACCACGTAAGTTACATGATTGTGCATCAGTGTGGTACTGAATATATAAAATAAAATTACCTGTTCAGGAGTCTGTTCATCATCCCTATGCCTTACGCATTACTGAATGATCACCTACTCGTATGTTTCTGAAATCTGGTTGACCTGCTTCAAAATACTACACGTATACACTGTGGCCTTGATTTTTCCATATATCAAGGCAAGCAGTTAATAGGATGTTCCATTTTTTGTCTGAAATTTGAAAAAAAAATAATTAACCATCTCCAACCCTGTTCACTTCAGATTGGGATTGGCAGTATTGACATTGATGTGAGATATAGTTTCCTGTCCCTGTAGAGAAAAATTTGCAGTTGTGGATCTAATCCATTGTTGCACTATGAGTGCTAATACTGTGTAGCCTGAAGAGGTAACTCACTGAAACTGCCTGAGTTATAATGATTGAAGATGGTCAGAAGGCTAAAAGACTTTGGAATCGTACCTTTCAGCTATCCGGTATTTGTGGGAAAATCCCAAATTTCATTGTAAAATAAAAAGGTGCCACTGAGTTATGAGTGGCCCCTTTAAATCATATTTTTTTACAGTTTCATCTGATGTTGAACATGTTGTCGTTATTAGAATCATGACTGAGTCCCTGGCAAATTCAGAGGTAATCCATGAAGGAAAAAACTCAGTTTCTTCACTTGCCCTGCTTTGCTACATAAAGCGGTATAAATGGTCAGGCTATAAATAAAATATTTACATGCTTATACATCTGAACTTTGGTATAAAGGATTGCCATTCTGTTATTTTTGTAACTGTCATTAGTTGCTTTTGTCTGTTTTGGTTAAATGAATATTCATTTGAAAGTTTCCAGCTTTTGTATTTGTTAGGGCCAAAGCTATAGCATATAATAGTGTCATTTCATACACAGCATCCTTAAAGCAGATTTATGACTTTTTGTCTACCTGTGAAGTGCATAGCTTATTTGCATCTCACTTTCTGCTGGTTAATTCTCTATTCATCAAAAACCATATGTTAAGTTTATGACTTAAGAGTTGTTCTAAAGTACATGTTGTCATGTGTTTACTCTGGTAGTGACTACTTCATTTTATATTTTTATGGCATATATAGCTAAGTAGAAACTACCAATGTAGAAGGCTTTTCCTTAGTAAAGAAGCTGTTTCAAAAAAAAAAAAAAGAAGACCCAATATTACTGATACATAAAGTCAAGTACTGTAAAAGAGAGAGTGATTCATTGTTTATTTAGCACCCTTGTATTTGTATGTCACACACACACGTACATATGGTAGCATATGGTATATTATGAATCATTAACCATTTCAAATTCAAAACATTGTTTAATTTCTCTGTGGAGGTCTTTTGCAGAATGTATTCTGTTCTTTCTTTTGCCGTCTCTTGCATTTTTCTCTCTCAAACGTGTATGGCATGGCTGGACTGAAAGTGTTGTAAAAAGTAAAGACAGTGGCATAACAAGGTGGCACACGTGGATGTGGCCTTTGATACTGTACAGTGTCAGATAAGATCATAAAAAGAAGTTATGTTCTTACCATAGCATTTCATCTGTGTTGTTGATCTTCATTCATTCTTGACTGATGGGTTCAGTTCCGACCTCTCGGAACCAAACCAGCCATTATACATAGCTCGTGCCAGCCAAAAACTCTCAAGCTAAGGCTCTACTCACAGTACCCCTCTTCCCATTACCACATATTGAGTGTGCATTACAGTTAAGAAAATACAGAAGCTCTATCTGAAGTGTAACCCTATAACATCCCAGGACTAGGTCCAAACCTCTAGGAGTCTTTTGTAGAGGGTAGGAGGGTTGGATGTCAAGAATGAAAGGAGGTCGACAACACAAATGGAACGTTATGGTAAAAACATAACTTCTTTATCTGATGTTGTCAATCTTCATTCATTCTTGACTGATGGGACAGAGTTCCCAGCTACTTTAGATCCTGAGAGGCCCTAAGGAAAGATATTCCTGAGCACCATAGAGCAAAAGATGCTCTTCTCCTTGAGACCATATCTAATTTGTAATGGGTTATAAAGGTATGTGGAGTAGACAAGTTTCAGCTGCACACATGTCTTCCATAGAAGCCCTGGCATGAAAGACCGCTGAAGTGGAAACAGATCTGATAGAATAAGCCCTAACTGTAGTAGACAGTTTGAGTTTATTTTGATTGTACATAAAGGTAATACAGTCTCTAAGCTATTTTGACAAGGTGACCTTTGTTGCAGGTTTGCGCAATCTGGGTCCTGAAAAGGATATTGATAGTTGTTCTGATTTTCTAGAAGTCTTTGTTTTGTCCAAGTAAAAACTTAATTGTCTGTGGACGTCCAGCAAGTTTAAGCAGTACTCTCCTTTGTTTGCAAAATTTGGGAAGAAGCCTGGTAAGTCTTTGGGCTGGTTGATATTAGATTATGATACCACTTGGGGAAGGAAGGTAGGATTGGTTCTGAGTGATGCTTTTTCTTTGTGAAAAATGATATAGGGATGATTCACACATAAAGCTTGCAACTCTGAAATTCTCCTAGCAGACGTGATAGCTATTAAGAAGAGGATCTTCCAAGATAAAAACTTGAGATCACAAGTAGCTGCTGGCTCAAAGGGCTGTCGAACTAGACATTGTAAGATTAAGGTCAAATCCCATGGTGCTACAGGATCTTTGAATGGGGTGTTTAAATGCAGAGTGCCTTTAAGAAAAATTTTGCATAAACGATGAGCCTTTAAGAAAAATTTTGCATAAATGATGAGACATCAAGGAATGGTCATCAAAACCATTATGAAAATTTGAAATTTTTTTTTTTGAAAATTGCCATCAATGGTATAACAGGAATACCCGAAAGGGTAAAAAGGAAAGGAGAACGTAACAACAGTGGTATTTAAGGATTACCTATCGGTAAAGGGGGCGGGGAGAGAGAGAGAAAAGGAAGGTAAGTTAACAGTGATGGTAACAAGAAATACCGTTATGTAAAATGGAGTGGGTAGAAAAGGTAACCTTAGTCAAAAAACGCACTCAGAATAATAGCAGTGGAAATCAAGAGAAACTAAACGAGAGTCTACCACCAATTAAATAATGAAAAAAAAAACAGTAAATACAAGCACTTAGCTGAAAATAGTGGCTGATGCATCAAATTTTCAGAGCGGCAAATGAGATCTGAGGTTGTGGGAAGAGGGGTATTGTGGGTCGAGCCTTACCTCGAGTGTTTTGGACTGGTGCGAGCTATGTATAATGGCCGAGTCAGTTCCGAGAGGACAGAGCCGAACCCATCAATCAAGAATGAATGAAGAATGACAAAATCAGATCATTTATTAAGAATTCTTTTTTTCATTGTCAGTCTCATATCCTGGCTTTTTATAAGTGATCAAAATTATATTTTTGGAAGTTGATTCTAACAAAACATATCCATCTGATGCTGAGGTGGTAGATGTCGTATGTGGACTTAACGTATAGTTGAAATGCTAGATGTCTTGTAATAGTATCTCTGAGCAAATCCCACACTTACAGCCCTTGGAACAACAAGTTCTGATACATTGTAGCATGCTTTGCATTAACATAAAAATGACTCCACATTATGCTCGTGCCTCCTGGCAAATATGTTTTTGAGTAGAGAGTTCAGGAACAATGCAAATCTAGAGATGAAGTAATGATGAATATTCTGGCTTTCCCAAGCTAGCCCATAACTGTTTTGTAAAGCATGGGTGAGCACAGGTAGCAAAGATCGTCCGTCGTATCAAAAATGTGTTAATAAAAAATCCTTTGTTCTCGAATAATTGTCACTCATCTGTTCATGATGAAGTAGAATTAGCAAATGGCAACGCTGTTTAATTACACCAGTCATAAGACCAGTAAATGAATGGATGGTGACGGGTTTTTTTTTTTTTTTTTTTTTTAACAAGAAACATCTTTATTAAATTGCCATGTGTGATGGATGGTGACAGCCTTAACTTAATGTGCAAGATCCCCTCCTGTTGTGATATTTGTGACATTAATACTCCATAGCTGCTATACTGGCTCAGTGACAGTAGTGCACAACTACTGACACTTGTAAATAAATATGACATTTTGGGTGACTTACTAGCATGTTAGTGACACTGTTTGGATACCAGATAAAAAGCTGCAGTGACCTACTTGTGTTCCAAGCTGTCAATCGACATATATCTGTAGGATGTGGGAGTACAACCAGTCAGTACCATTATTACTGCATATACCTACCTTTACAGGAATAGAAAAATTGAGGAATTTTCCTTGGGTGTTTATAACATGAAAATTGCATATTGCTACTAAAATAGTAGTCTGCAAATAAAAATTGATTTTGTACAGTTCTGTTGGCCTCTGTCTTTCTTTCTCCCTCATGTTTTCTTTCTTTGCTTTGGGAGCCCATCGTCAGTGTGCAAAGTAATGGGTCTTACCAATATTTTTAGTAGGTCAGGTAATAATCAAGGAGTGGTTTTCTTTCATAAATCAATAACTGGAAACTTAAATTCTCTAGGCAGATTAGGACTTCATTACTCACCTAGTCTACCCATTGTTTACTGGATAATACCCTTCTTGTTCTCTTAAAGGTGACACTATGCCTGCACACTGAATTCCAGAATTCAATCACTTTTTTTTTTTTTACAGTACTTCAGGAAAGTATATATAAATATTTACCACCCTTTCTGTGAACTGTGATATAATTATTTATCACGTTTTCCCTGAGTCACAGACCTCACACCCTAAAACTCTGTTGTAGTGTTTTCATATATATATATATATATATATATATATATATATATATATTTATATATATATATATATATATATATATATTTTTTTTTTTTTTTTAAGGAAATGTGCTCCCATTTCCTCCTTTGCTTTTATATGAATTGTTTGCTGTCCTACTCACTTAGGAGTGGTTGAACATTTCTGTTGTTAATTCCTATGGCACAGAGGAAGGACTAAGGATTGTTGCCTTCACAGGCCTGGTTATTCTGGAGAGCCCAAGTACTACAGCAGTTGGACAGAGGGAAATTATGAAAGTGGTCAGTATCACCTTGCTCATCCAGGAGGTGATCATTTGGAAGAGTGTGTGGTGGCTACAACAGTGCTATCCTCTTAGGGCAGTCCTATGTGAGCCAGTCAATGTGCAGCACTGTAGCAAGGGTTTAGCATGAGAAAATATGTACTGAATTTCATAGCACTGCAGGGCTTACCTCATCAAGGAGTTTGCCTACTACCATGGGGAGGAGCAAGAACATAATAAAATATTTGAACTGGCTGTGGATGTTGGCTGTGCAATGCCCATCCATTGGCCCAGCAATCAAGGAGCCTCAGTCCTCACCACTAACACCAGTGAGGGGTGTCCACATAGGGGAGGATAACAAATACACACACAGTAAAGTACAATTTCCCTTAAGAGCACACAGAGATCACAGTCAGTCTGGGGATAGTTTCTCCCTTTCTCTCCAGATCCCCAATAAGACTCCCAACTGGCACAGCTATAGGGTCCAGATCTCAGCCTAGTGGGCAAGCTAAAACCTCCAGCACCCTCTCTGTCCGACCAGTGCTTCGTGTCCCTGCCCAAGTAGCTGACACACACATACTTTGAGATAAGAGTTATATACAACCACACAGACACTCCTGGGGAAGGCTGGCACAGGTTTCCAGCTGTATCCCTTTTACCCAAGCTATAAGGTAGAAATCATTTCCACCACCCACTAATATTTATCAACTACTAAAAAGGCCCTTATCAAATGGTGTCCAATTCTACTGTGCAGTATTATTATCCAAATGGTAAGTGCAACTGAACAGTCAAGGCTTATTTGGAGTAGCTTGGACAGTATCACTATATACATGCAGTGTACACTAAAGCTTAAATTATATCTACATAAAACAGCCACAGCTGAAAGGATTAAAAATATTTAATAATAAATAATAAAAACACCAGACAATATTTCTTACTACATAGTGCTAGTCAAGAGTTCAGAGATCACAGTGAAATACTTAAAATAATTCAGTAGAAAAGTTCTGACATCAATACAGAAAAAGGACTAATCTAATCTTCCTATTTCCTAGCTGTATCTAAGAGAAAACACAGTTCTAAACTAAACTTGCATATAGAGCATAGGCAGTGCTGGTGAGATGGATGTTCTCAAGACAAAAATGCAAAATACTGTCTGATTCTAACACAGTGCTGCTTCACATTACATAATTCTTAACAATTTTCTGTTTTTTCCAGGCTAACAGAAACTCGGAGGTTAATAGCCCTTTTGATCTTGCAGCTGGTCAGGAAGCCAGAGCAATAAAAGAAATTATACATGTAAATTCTAGCCATTAACTTTGGCCTCAAAACAGTAGGAAGAATTCCTTCATTTAGGCATCTCAGCTCCAAGTTTTGACATCAAGTAATTACACGATGCTTGACTTATCAGCTTTCCTACAGCAGAGTGCACTGTTCCATTTATTCAGTTCCACATTTAAGGCCTTCACCTGTCTTCACAGGCTGTATGGTCTCTAACTGTTGTAGCTGTGCCTCCTTTGGTGGTTAGGTTGGGGAAAAGGAGTGCCCATTTAGAGGCTGTACAGGGCTAAATTATTAACGCTTGAGGGGATTTCAAAATAAAACAGAAAAATATTACTGGCTTTTTGTTCCAAACGCCTCTTTTCCTGAAGACTAGCTATTAAACCCATTCAGTTTCTTTCTTTCTATGTTATACTCTCTGATGCAGACCTGCATCTCTTTTATTGGCCTCATCTTGTATTTTTTGACACCGGTATTTAAGAAGGGTGCAGTCAGCAATGTTTGCTAGGCTTTGGGGATGTCTGTCAATGTAAATGATGGACCCTGCTGATATGATAAAGTTAAAAAGACATTAGTCTGTCGTGTAGGACTAGTGTGCATTTGTATAAAGCAATTTAGAATACTTTACTATGGCCATTTTTACTACAATAAGACTTGTGATGTGTACATAGTCAATAAAGTGGCTGTAATTGTTGAGTACAAATATTGATAGAGTATAATGATAGCAGTTTGTCACCTTTTATAGTTGAAATATTCTGGTCTTACTTTTGTCATTCATGTTTCCGACATTTAGTTTCACTGCTTATTGGAATTTCAGACATTTGGTTTCACTGCTTATTGGAATAGATGTTCAAAACTACAAATTTACAATGTGCTATAACAAATGTTGCTGTATTAAAAAAGAAATCTAATTTAAAACAATCAGGAAGGTGAATCAAAGAACACATGGGTTTATGCGTGGCCCTAAAAATGTATGTCAGGAGGCCCACGGTGCACTTTATCTGCCACTAGTCAAACAAATTTTCACTGAATGTAAATTTCAATAATTTTTAATGCATGTGAGTTTAAGTGGGAGAGGAGTTTGCTGCTGTTCATGTTACGTATGTTTTCAATGTGTAACTGCTTTGTTTGGCAAATGGCAATCAGTGTTTGTGCTACAACATTTGATGTAAAAGTTTTAAATTAAATCCATTTCTGCAATCATTGTAAAAGTTAAGAAAAAAAATATTATGGACGCTTACAGGTCTGAACAATGTTTATGATAATTTGGGGAAAGTCCGCCAAGTAATGGGACAGTGGAATGGCTTTTGGGGAGGTGAGGTGTTTGGTCTATTACCCTGCCTCTGGACCTATTTGACTATGATCTATTTCTGGTCCCCATCCCTGTACACAAGATAGGAAAGTAGTTGGGTAGTGGCTTGAATGCCTTCCCTAATTAGCACTCCATTTCAGCTCAGTTTTTTGTATTCATGTTATTGGCAGTGTTATCGGGTCCGATTCCCCTATTCCTTTGTCCAACTTTATCTTTAAATTCACAAGTGCCTCGGTGGCATGGCTGGTGCTGCTTTTCATTGCTAAGCTCCAGAGGTGTCAGCAAAACAGCAGTGGTTAATAAACTGACGCTCACAAGAGGAAACCAGTGGTTCTTAATCAGAATTTTGCTTGCTGACTTCCACAGGTCATCACTGAAATGTCATAAAACACATCCTACTAAACAGAGTGATTTGTACCAGTGTTATCAGCGATTTTATCCATGGGTGAAATCTGTTAAAAAAAACTTGATGCTTTTAGTGTAGCTATAGAGACAATGTGAAATAACTATGCTTTGTTCGAAGTACGAATGAATGTTGTCAGTTTCTAGAGCTGTTGTATTTGTCCTGAAAGCTTGTTGTTGACAGTGAGTCTGAATGTTGTGGGAGGTTAATTTGCATTATGGTTCTAGCTGTGTGTATCTCTATAAACCTTCTTTTCAGTCCTAATGCTGTTGATCACTGTTTTAGGACAAACCTTGGTGAGAGCATTCTTTATCTTTGGGTAGAAAGAATCCGTGAATTTCTTGTGGAAAAATCACTTTCTGATGACCCAGGTAAAAGATCTGTTTATTAGTAGTTGCATTTTGTTGTTGTAGAGGCTCATCAATGTGGATTTGGGAAATGCAGAATTTAAAAGGGCAGTGCCATCCCTTGGAAGAATGTGGTTGTATTATATGTTTTTGTACAGTGTCTTGAATGTTTTATTTGTCAAATTTACTGGTCAGAGAGATTCCACATGGTTCGCAATTTTTTTTACAGGGGAGATGTAGAGTAAAGCTTCAGCAGAGTATATACACAGGATATATACACAGATAATAATGTCATATAACAGGTAACCATGGCTATTCTGTGTAGTCTTTTTTTTTCTACTTTGTGTGTTTTTGAGGCTCAAAATCTCAGAAATCACTTGCTTGTTCATGTTTGAAACAAGTGATTGACTGAGATCACTTTTAATGGTTTTGGAACTTTTCTGTTTGGAGAGTGGTGCTTGCTTTTCTGCACAAATCACTTAGTGCTGTCGCTTTGCTTTACATGAAGTAGGTGACATTTAAAGTTTTATAAGTGAGGTTTGACACATGCCGAATCTAGTTTTGATTTTTCATATTAAAAGCACTTGTTTAGTCATTTATTTGTGTCTGACTGTTAATGACCCCAAGAACTTTTAGGCTCTGTAACAACTGCTTCTTTATGTTCTTGTAAGTTCATGCTCATTACTTCAGTAATGTTTTCTGTCTTAGACTGTGCCACCCCATTCTTTCCATACTTAAATTTGGCAAAATAGCTCACAGTCCTCCTCAGACGTCAGGATCTAGATTTATTAGATGAATGATGATAAATACTGAAATGACTTAAGCAATTGTTAAAAGTGCTGAACCACACTGCATGAACTGCACAACTGTATCGTACCACGTGTCAGTCTGTCAGTAAAATGAAGAGTGACAGCAGCAGCATTTAAGTATGCCTTTTATATTGTAAGTCTTGTAAATTGAGTATTTATTCATTGGCAGCATTTAGATGAAACAGAAGATGTTTTGTAGTCCTCTATCGCCTTCATTCTTACACATGGGTTCGGAGCCGATCCTCAGCTTCGATTCAGCCTGTTACAAAGCTCAAAGTCTTCAAGTTGTCTCATGGCTAGGTAGGTATCCCATAGTGCACCAGTATAATCCCCAGATCTCGTTTGCCGCGTCGACATGTTCAGATGTGCTTCTTCTTGGCCGTGGCTAAGTTTAACACATTTTGCTATTTTTTCTATATTACAATTTAACTTTTCAATTTATATAGCTTTTGCTAGTGTTTAACTATCGTTAGAGTAGTCTCATTATTGCTGAAGTGGTTTCTTTCTTCACTTTAGTTAATTATTGTTGAGAACAGGTTGGCCATTGGTCTTGTTGTTCTGTTTGGTATCCTTGTGCCAGTTTGTTCTGTTTAATGGGCGTTTTGCCCTTTGTTGTTAATTGCTCTGCTTGTTAGCTTAGAAAGTTTGGTAGTTCATTAGTTTAATAAATATTTAGTGCTTACTGTTAAGGTGTGTGTTTGCACTCAATTTAGCCTTTCCATGTACAGTGTTTTTAGTGTGCGGTGTTTTAGTGTGAGTTAGCCTTACACTATTTCCACCCAGATATTAGTTGGATATTTAGCTATTTAGTTGACAAGGGTTCTTTGATATTTCCAACCCATTTGGTTCTACGTCATTGAATTTGAATAAAGTTCCTCTCAGACAGTTGGACATTTGGGCTCATACTTTGCGTTAGTCTTCTCTTTCTAGGTCCATTTAAGTTAGAGGACCTAGTTCTTTCTCTTTTTCTCTGCCCAGGGCTAGGCCCATTTAAGTTAGAGGACCTAGTCCTCATGGTGGTGTGACTGTTAGTGCGGTAAGGGCTAGGCCTGTTAAAGTTAGAGGACCTAGTACTCATTGTGTTTGGGTTGTGTAATTTTTGCTGCACCTCCATACCATGTCTAAAGAGGCAAAAGATCATAAACCCTCGGGGTTTAAGAAATGTGTGAAATGCTCTCAGAAAATGTCTATTACCGATGGCCACAGTAACTGTGTGTATTGCCTCGGAGCCATCCATCTGCAAGAAACATGTTTGTTTTGCCATTCCTTCGGTGCCAGGGTCTTACAGGAGTGAAAGAACAAACTAATATTAAAAGGTGTCCTTAAGCCTTCTTTTGAGGAAGACTTGGCTAGTTCGTCTTCTTCTCCAAATCTCATGCATCTAAAAAAAAAAAAAAAAGGCTAAACCTTCCAAGAGGCAATCCCCGGCGCCATCCGGTGCATCGGAGCAGCCCCCTAATCTGTCAAAACCAGACAAGAATTCTCCCTCCTCGGCTCCACTGATCTTGGAACCGATTGAGGCCGTTGATACTATGACTCCAGTGTCGGCCCCATGCATTTCGGAGCCGGTCCAGAGATCCATTGCCAGTCTCCCCAACTTTAAGGTCCCCTATCTTACAGAGGTCCAGATCTCCCACACTGTCTTCCAGAAGCCTATCAGAAGATAATGTGGAGAGAGTAGTGCTTAGACTCCTGAAGTTGTCTGCCTTGCCAAAAATTCTGTTGGCTGTGATCCAGTCAGTCCCTGAGCCACTTGAATCCTTTTCCCCTACTGTGGTTCCTCCTCCAAGCTGTGCTAGGCTTTCAAGTGTTTGGTACTGCTGGTTCTGGAACCCTCGGCTCCAGCTCTCCCCAAGGTTGTCTTGGAGCCGAGCTCTGCTCGGACTCTTTCGGTGCCGTCTGGGGTGTCTAGGAGCCGAAGCTCTCCAGTTGGCCCCGACAGGGACACTTGGACCCGGACCTCTTTGGTGCCGAATCTCCCTCTCGGTGCGTCGGCTAGGATGAGCTCAGACCCTACATCTGTCTCGGAGCAGATGGCTGTGGAACTGATTACTTCCTCTGTCTCCTCAGAGCTAAGGAGGTCTTCGGAGCCAGAGAGGTCGGCCTTTGAGATGATGCGGAGTGTGCTGTCCTGTTCATCAGCTCCACCCAGGGGTACTGACACACTTCCTCCTCGGGCACCGACCTCCATCTCAGCACCTACTCCCTCTCTCGACAGCAGAGACCCGCAGCCTCAGCAGCCCCCACTATTTTGAGACCTCTCTGGAATATCCTTCTGAGGAGCCCCCTTGGTAGAGGACATGCAAGAGGAAGCATGTAGACTCCCAGGATGAGTCTCTTACCTCTGACACCAACGTCGAGGAGTCAGAAGGGTCCCCTAAGTTAGTCCTCTGATGATGTCTCCTTTGTAGACATCTTAGACATCCTTAAGCAGAGTTGCAGCTGGCCCACTGTTACCCCTTCTGAAGAAGAGTCGGTGTACCTGAAGGCTTTCGGGTCTCAACCTTCAGCCTCTTGGTTGTCTCCACCTTTCGACGAACTTCGAGACCTTGTTAGTCGAAAGGTATGGGAGACTCCTGATGCCATGGAACCAGTCCCCCTGGAGACCCAATCAATTTTTGTCAGCCCCCACGGAGAAGGAATGTTTGTCCAAGTGCATTCCTGTAGATGCCATGGTGGTGGCGGTGGCCACTAAGAAGGAACTAGTGGAGACTTCATCTTCTGTCCATCCGCCGAATAAGGAGTCTCGAACGATGGATAGATACGGGAAGTGTATCTTTTCATCGGCGGCATTCACTCTCAGATCACTGAACTACCTAACACATTTTACAAGGCTTCAGAGAGATCTCCTTAAGGAGTTGGGAGAGACTCTGCAAGGTACAGCTACTGAAGGAGTCCACGATAAGGTGTCTGCTCAGTTGTCCACCTTGAATTCCATTGTTAACTCCTCCATGAGGCTGATTTCGTATGCAGCCGATGGAGCGAGCAGGGCAAGCGGGTTCAGGAGTTTCCCTTGGGAGGCACTCTTGGATGCGCTTGTGTAATTTTGCGGAGCCGTTCAAGTCTACCTTTACCAACGCCCCCTTTGACGGTTCTTCCTTGTTTGGACCTAAGGTAAATAACACACTCACCAGGTGCGAGCAAGAAGGGAAAGTGCTCAATGCCATGGGAGTACGTTTTACTGTGCCCTCTAGATCATACCCCAAGGCTCAGAGAGGTGGTAAAATGTGGTTCAAGAAGTCCCAGAGGATTTTCCTGGATGCACAGGGTGACTCCTTTTTCAGAGGCAGAGGAGGAGGAGCAAATGGTAGACATCGCCCTAGAGGCAGGAGCTGACCGCAAAACCAGGGAGGCCGCAATTTGTTTCGAGGCCGACCCTATTAGCGCTCCTGATATGGGGCCTGACTGTGCTTCTCTGGAGCCAGTCGGGGGTCGCACTTCTTTGTATCCAAAAGCCTAGCTAAGCATCACCCAAAACAAATGGGTACAAAGAATTATCACCAGAGGTTATTCCATACCCTTTTCTCTTCCACCTCATGTTTCCAAGAGGATCCCTGATGTTCCACCCAATCACAGGGTTCAAGCAACTGTAGAAGTGAACAAGTTGCTCGCAAACAGAGTCATCCAAACTGTCCCCGCAGACCAGGTAGGATTCGGAACTTACTCCAGATTCTTTTTAGTTCCAAAATGTACAGGGGGACTAGCGGCCCATCTTGGACTTCAGCAAATTGAACGCATCCATAAAGAAGGACAAGTTCCGGAAGGTGACACTGCAGTCTATACTCCCTTTATTAGGGAAAGACACTTGGATGTGCTCAATAGGCCTCCAAGATGCATGCTACCGCATAAAAATGAACAGAGTGTCGAGGAGCCATCTACGCTTCCGGCTGGGAGCCAGTCACTACCAGTTTCATGCTCTGCCCTTTTGTCTTACCACAGCCCCCAGGGTGTTCACCAAGTGTATGGCAGTAGTGACAGCTCACCCGAGACGTCTAGGATTCCAAGTTTTTCCGTACCTGGACGACTGGCTCCTGACCACCTCCACCAGGCATCTACTTCTTCAAACCAGAGATTCCACTATCCAACTTTGTGTCCAGTTGGGGATTACTGTAAATTGGGGAAAGTCTGCCTTATCGCCCTCTCAATTTGTGACATTTATAGGTGCAGAAATAGACACAGTCACCATGTTAGCTCGTCTTCCAGCAGAAAGAGCACAGAACTTCGTACAAGTCCTTTGTCTACTTCCCCTCCGAAAAGTCAAGGCAAAGACAGTGCTGAAACCATGGCCTCCACCATATTGCTAGTCCCTCTTGCCAGATTACACATGCAGATTCTTCAATGGCTCCTATCATCCTAGTGGTCCTTCCAACAACTACCTCTATCCCACCACATCATTTTAACAGACTCCTGCAAAAAGGACCTCTGCTGGTGGATCCAACCCAACCATCTAACAACAGGCAACCCCATTCCTTCCTTGCCAACCCGTTGCTATTGTGACTATGGATGCCTCACAGATAGGGTGGGGGGCATTATCTAGGCAGGACTGTCCAAGGCACATGGCAAGATCATGAGGCTCACATGCATATCAGTGTTCTAGAGATGAGGGTGGTGTTTCTGGTGTTGCAAGCACTCCATGACCTTCTTCCTCTTGGGACGATAGCAATACAGTCAGACAACATGTCAGTAGTATGGTATCTCAACAAACAAGGCGGAACCAGATCTTACCCCTTTTGTTGAGAAGCTATTTGTGTTTGGAAATGGGCGATATCTTCCTAGCACTTTCTAGTGGCAATGCACATCCCAGGGACAACCAACTTGATAGCTGACAAACTCAGCCAGGCAATCTTGATGCCTCATGAGTGGTCTCTGAAGCAGGAAATAGCGGAACAGATTTTCCGCAGATGGGGACAACCTTGCTGCTATCTTTTTGCCAGTCTGATAAACTCAAAATACAGCAACTGCTTTTCCCTCATCCCCCCCTCCAGAGGAGTCACTGAGAAACGCACTTGTTCACGATTGGCCCCTGGGTATCCTTTATGCTTTCCCACCTTTTCCTCTCATATCCAAGGTAATTCAGAAAGCGAAACTGTTGGGAAGCAAATTGATTCTCATCACTCCTTACTGGACTAGTCCGGTTTGGTTCACCTTTCTCGGGCCTCATCTACTAGATGATCCATGGACTCTGGACCCAGTGCCAGATCTCTTGAAGCACATGTCAGGCTCTCTTCATCCCAGCATCCACAGCCTCAATTTGATAGCTTGGCTCCTCCAGTTCCATCCCTAGTCAGGCTTCATGATTTTTCACCCACTGTGACCCACATTCTCACATCTTCTCATAAACCCTCAACTAGAAAGTTATACACCAGCAAATGGAGAAGATTTTCTATCTGGGCTGAGGAAAGAAATGTTGACCCTTACACCACATCCATTCCAGTGGTTTTAGAATTCTTGTCTTAACTTTTTCACAAGGGTTCTGCTGCTGTCACGATTAGGGTTCAGTTGGCAGCAATATCAAATTTTCATTTCGGTCAACATGAGTCTAATCTGATGTCACACAGATTGTCTAAAACCTTCCTTAAAGGTGCTACTTTGCTGAGACCTCCCTTTCAGGAACCGGTAGCTTCATGGGATCTAAACTTCGTCCTATCCAGATTAACATCTCTATCCTTTGAACCTGCTCATTCATGCTCATTGAAGTTTCTGTCTTGGAAGACTTTGTTTCTGGTGGCCATCACATCTGCTAGACAAGTATCAGAGTTACAAGCAGTGTCTAGCAAGCCATTGATTTTCCACAAAGATAGAGTATCTCTTTGCACAAATCCATCTTTTGTCCCTAAGGTTCCGGTGTTTTTTCCTAATCATTCCAACGCAGCAGAATACAGATTTCATCAGTTGGACATTCACAGACAATTACGGTTCTGTCTACACCGAACCAAGAAATTTAGGAAGTCAGACCAATTTGTTTGTATCCTTCTCTGACCCCAGATTAGGTCTTCCAGTTTCCAAAGTGACCCTTTCGAATTGGATTTCCAGTTGTATAGCCTACATTTATTCTTCCGATGGAAAACCTTTACCGTTCAAGATTAAGGCTCATTCTACAAGATCCCAGTCTACTTCTGCAGCCTTTCAAGCCAGGGTTCCAGTTGATAATATTTGTGCAGCAGCTACCTGGGTGAGCCCTCACACCTTTATTACTCATTACAAATTGAATTTAACCTCTAGGGGTAGAGCCTCCTTTGGTTCCACGGTACTCAGGAGTATTTTTCTGTGAGCCACCCAAGAATAAGGTGCTAGGAATGCTGTCCCATGTGTAAGAATGAAAGTGAGATAGGACTACAGAACATAAGGAAGTTACGTACTCACCATAATGTTCCATGTTTGTAGTCCATCTCGCCCTTCATTCTTACGAACCCACCCTCCTACCCCCTTCCTGGAAGGATCTGGAGACAGAAATTTTTTTCATAACAGGTGGAGATCTTTTATTATTTTTGTTCTTTTTGGATAGTTTTTGTTGTGTCTTTCTGTAGTTTAGCAGCAAACAAGATCTGGGGATTATACTGGTGCACCATGGGATACCTACCTAGCCACGAGCCAACTAGAAAACTTTGAGCTTTGTAATAGGCCGAGTCGGAGCAGAGGATCAGCTCCAAACCCATGTGTAACAATGAAGGGCAAGATGGACTACAAACATGGAATGTTATGGTGAGTACATAACTTGCACTGTAATAGATTTTTTTGTAGTATTGTATAATGCAGTTGATACTCCAAGGCAACAATGGGACTCTGTTATTCACTGCTCAACTTCTCTGTCCTTTTTCTCCCTATTTACTGCCCCTGCTATTAATAAACAACAGTACAGCATGCTGGGTGGCTGCAGTGGTGCAGCGGTTAGTGTTGTCACCTCACAGCAAGATTCTCTGGCTCTATTCTTGGCTGGGGTGCCTTCTGTGCAGAGTCTACTTGTCCTCCCAGTGGTCACGTGGGTTTCCTTCAGGTGCACCAGTTTCCTCCCCCATCTCAAAGACATGCTGTAGGTGGATTGGATGCTCTAAATTGGCCATAGGTGGGAGTGTGTGCCTTCTGTAGAAGGTTGGGCATTGGGCTGGCAACTTGACACCATAAAACTCCACTGCCAATCATTCTTTGGACCATTGTTCCATTGTGGTGACCTCTAACCAGGAAAAGCCGAAAGAAAAATAATACATCATTTAAAATATTTTAAGTTGACTGTTTTTCCACTAGAACAGTACCTTACCATACTGTGGTTTCACTTTTGAAAAAAATTTTATCCCACCCTGGAAAAGCTTACTGCACTCTCCAATTCATTGATATCATCAAGACCACTGAATACAGGTAGTTTTCTGGCCAGTTCCCTCCCCAAACTGACTTCACCATGGCAGTCCTAAAATCCCACCCATGCCGTCCTGTATGTCACAGCTCTCTGGTCCTTTCCCTACTCATACAGAAAGTAAAGATTAGAACAAGGAAACGTTACATGAGTCAAGTCTCCTACTGTCAATTACAGCAGGTAGCAGCTCAAATTACCGTTAGCACTTTGAAAGCTAGGGAATTTAGGTGTGAATGGGGAAGGGAGAGGAGTGAAATAGTACAATTCAGGCTTCACAGAAGACTGCAGTTTAGCCATTACAAAAAGCAGCAGCAGTAAAAAGCACTTTGAAAGTCTGTCCTGTGGCATTTGCACTGTTTATGTTTTAAGTAGTCACTGAAGGCATGAAGTGTTACTTAAAACTAACTGACTGAAAGACAGCAGTGTATGCATGTAATATCAATGCAGTGACAGGAGCTTTAGGAAAAAAGAGGCCTGCATGATGTATTTTTTACAGACAATGACTGCATTGTGGGATACCTAGAGGCAGACTAAACAATTAGAATTACTTCAGGATGCCAGACCCCATGTGATCAGACTCAGAAATTACCTATAAAAATATTTAAAACCCTGTAAATAGTCCCAGAGTGATGTTAAAATGTGGGAAACACCAAACCATGATGAAATAAACATGTTTTTTTGAGTGTGTGGGTGTGGTTCTCCTTTAAGGACTAAGCAAACTCAAAGGGGGATCTAGCACCTTTACAAATGGCATTCAGGAAAACTCATTTTGCAGATATTTGTGATCAGTGATATGGTTATGGGAGGACTTTGCCGGATCTTAATTCATCTACCTTTTTGTAATGCATATATGCACTGTCCAGCATTTCTAACAATCTTTGTAACGTGCACTTATGCATTTAAACAGATGCCATTCACGGATTGGGCATACATTTGGAGAAGGAAACTACTAGCAAAGTAGCAATGCAGAAGTGAATACTCTGATAAATTACAGGAAATCATGGTAATGTCATTAATGTACATTAGATTTATTGTCTATTTGTTAACTATCCAGGTAGATGGGCTAATCTGAGGACTATTTTTGTCTTGTGCGCAGTCGCACAAAACATGATAATAGATAGCAGTAGATTTGCTTTGCTACTGCAGTTTTAGAAACATAGGGAAATTAGAGGACATATACAGAAGTAAATATAATTTCAGTTGTATGAGTTGAGCAGCAAAGAGCAACATACAAGACAAAGTATGGGTGTGCAACTGTTCATGAAGGAGGCCTAACCATTGTTCTTGAAGCAATGACATTTTTATGTAACATGTAAATAATCAACTCACTTGCATTCCAAAACTGTGATATCTCTGGTCATTTGTAACTGTTTGAAAAAAATTGAGCTGGGTAGTTAAGACATCTTGAAAAAGGCTTTTTCACCAATAGCTAAGCTAACAAGGGGCTCACAAGAGTTAAGAGGCCCCTTGATCCTGTGAGTAGTGTCATGATTTTATAATTAATTCACAGACAAGGGCTGGAAACGTTTGTAGGTGTAAACTGCTAAAGGTCATAGATGTTTGTAACTGGCAGCAGACTAAGCTTCTGCAAAGCTGGAAAATGATGTTCATATTGAACCAGCAGTGGATTGAAATGACAAGACTTTATTCACTGGAGACTGAAATAATTTGGTGTAATGAGGGAAATTAAAGGCAGACTCAAAGTATATGCAAGTTTAGGTATTAAGTAGTTCATGTGTAAAGTCTTACCAGCATCACATGTTAAGAGCTTGGATAGTTTGTGGAAGTACCTAAGCTATTTAGAAAAACTTTCATTGATAGTCTCTATATGAAGTTTGAAAGATGTGATCAAAACCAGCTGCACAGAGATTTTTCTGCAGATGAATCCTGGCAATTGGTGGTCAGCTATTGATAACTCTGGCGCATACCTCATTTTACCTCTGGCTTTTCATACC
>NC_056731.1:1116386810-1116479310 GCF_019279795.1 Protopterus annectens | reverse complement strand
CAGGACTGTCCAAATCAGCTTTGGGACATGTCATGCCTTCCCAAGTCTGGGATGCCCAGTTTGACTCTTTCTTCCATTTCTAGCTTCTTTCTCCACTATCTCTCTCACTGCAAACATCAGGTTATTTGGCGCATTCTAATCTGAATCCGACTGCTCATCTCCCTACTTTCTGCTTCCTGCAGTTCATTTATTAATCACCCCTTTTCAGAAATTTCATGCAGTGTGACGGCAGTTTGACATGTTTACCTGCCCACAGTTACAGCGGATGTTTCTTCTACACTGGCGCTGGTATGCTTATACTTCCAGTTTTCTGAGATAAGCCTTTCCTTCCATACTGCTGTGAGTACCCTCAGGAGCCATTTCTTTCTTCCATCTCACCCTATCATCTCTCGATCTTGTTGCTGTGACCTCATCTGAGCTTGCTATTTCCTCTGACTTAATTTCTCAGTTACTTCTTCTAGGAGGTGGGGTGTCTTCTTCTTTCTTTGTAGGTTGTGTGTGGGACAGTACAGCTTATGTTAAGTTTTAATCATTTCGAGCTTTGTGAAGTAATCTTTCCAACTGCCTTTGATGTCTCACAGACTGGTGAGCAGGTTGTTGCTGGCATTCCTTGTTAAAGAGATGTCTTGACTATCTTCTTTATCGTTCTGCTTTTACCTTGCAACATGATAAAGTTTTCTTTTTATACCATCTACCAGTCATTTTCAGATACTAGCAGAGTGCCTCTGATACCTTTATTCTTTGTACACTTCTCATCTCCTAGCCTATTTGTTACCAATAATATTCTTCTTAACCTAGTCATCTTTCCATCTCCATTTTTTCCTACTTCATCTTTTTTTTCTTGATTTCTTGGACTGTGCATTTTTACACCTGCTCCTCCTTAGCCTTTAGCATATCTGTTCTATAGTCCTCAAACATGCTGTTTTGAGGCCCTCATTCTTTTTCAACTCCACCTATTCCTCCTCTTGAGGTGCACTAGAACCCTTTGTAATTCCTATAACTTTTTGTGCTTTCTCTGCAATCAACTTCCAAGTCTTTCAGCCTAGTCCATTGACCTTAGGCAACCACCGAGCCACTGCTTGCTGCTGAATGTGGCAGCCAGTGGCTTATGCCTGTGGTTGACTCTTTCTGGGGATGACTTTGCATTACGGCTGATTCTACACCAATGCCTTTTCTTCCTAAAATTGTCCTAGTACATTTGGCCACTCTTGTATATGTATTCTTGTGACTGTCTCTTGCTGAATGATATGTTGGCCACCATCGAGCCATTTCCAGACTGAGTAAAGTGGCCTCTCCTTCTTTATTACTGTTGCCTCATCCGCCGGACCCAAGAGCAGTCCTGTTATCTTGTTCTATGTGTTCCAATGTGTGCGCTGGAGTCACTGCAGCCTATCAGCACCAATTCATGTTGTCTTACGTTATCTGTTGGAGTTCTTGCAACTGCTGCATAAATAGACAGTTTTTACTCACTATCACAACCCTAACCGGGGCGCCAGACTGGCTATGAATAACACCACTATCTTACACACAATCCCCAGTTGCTATAAGTCTGTCACTACTTTTGTTGACATCCTCACAGTCTTCACGAAGAGGTTCTCCCATAACATAATTCCCACACAGTGTCTGGTCTGTCACTCCTCCTGAGTAGTAGACACTGTATTCCTAAACAAATGGTTTTACTGCACTGCTGCCTTTCCATCTCTTGTCTCCTGGATATGTAGGATGTTCAACCCCTCCTGCTAACCGTCAGCGCATTCGCCCCAGCACGCCCTGTCAGTAGCAGGCCGTGGGTGTAGCGATTTTTAGTTATGTTTAACAGGTGGTGGTTTATATCAATTTTCCTCGAGCTATTCCTGTGCTAAGTTGAACAACTGGAGCAGGAGCTGCTGGACTTTATGGCAAGCAGACACTGGTCGGCAAGGGTATATACAACTCTTCCAGTGTTAGCATGTCCTGGACTGGGTCAGGGATTGGCCAGGTACTCAACCATTTATCGCTGCTATGCTCAATTTCACCTTGACATTAATCAACAGCAAATCACTGCCGTCTAGTGTCTGGCCCTGACGCGACATACAGTCTGTAATCCATGTTCTACTATGTAGGGTTTCTGCACACCACAGTTGATGCCCGGCGTTTGGTCCTATTCAGCTCTTCCCTCTGTGAGCGCCATCTGGGTCTATTCTGCTGCCTACAACTCCAGTCTTAGGCATTTTTTGGGAGGTGTGAAACCCCAGAAAAATGCCAGGAGGTATGTAAACTCCATATAGGCATTGGTGAGGTCAAGGGATTGAACATGGGGTGTGAGTTTAACCATTATGGCGTTTGTTAAAGAGGTAAATGTGAAAGATACCAAACACAAAAGTAAATCACACATAAAATGCAAAAGTATGTATTAATTAGCACCAAACACTCTTAAAATTACATGAGAAATCAATTAAATAAAAGCAACATCGCATTTATCAGCTGAAATAAAATGGGGGAGGCCGCGTTACATCTTGCTGCGTGCTCGTGTGTTTTCATTTCTGGCGGAGTTCTCACCAAAATGATTACAAATTTGAAATTTTTAGGGGCTGTAACATGAGTAGCATCCGGCCCTAAACCAGTAAAAGAAAAAATATATGATTGGTGGTGGAGCATCACTGGCACTACGTACTGCGTAAATATGCTTTCCAGTTCTTGACATTGACACTAAGTCATTACTTTTGTGAATGTTTTCGCGTTACCTGAATACCTGTGCATTTAAATGAAGAAATCATTATTATTTAATTCTCAGCTGGACTCTTTTACCACCAGCATTTGGTTATGCAGGCTGTACTACAACTGGCTGTTGCAATAGTCTGAGAAACTTTGAAAATGAAAATCTTTTAAGCTGAAACCCGAATCAAAAGCAAATTGTTGCGTGCGCCGAGATTGTCGTTTCTCATATAAAACAAGAAATTAAACAACATGTAAATATAAACGTAAAATAACAATAAAACTATGTAATTAAAACCATATTTTCTTTTTCTAGAGATAATTAATAAATCAAAAGATACATTGAGATGTGAATTCCCAGAATTCTGTGGATAATTAAGTATTTATCAGACAACCTGTGAAGGTTTAACTAAATGCGATATCAATGCTGGTCTTTATGAACTGTGTGAAGTCTGTTCAGTTGTAAAGGCATCTTTTAGTGAGGGAATGTGTCACCTTAAAATAAATAAAATAAAATAGGTGAACCAATCTTTTTGAATTCAAAGATGATGTTACCATAAAAGCTTTTGCAAAGATTTGCCTTTCGCGGGTGGGTTGGTTATCTCCATGGCTGTCCGGTATGTGTTAATTAGCTAGTGTGTGTTTACTGTGTGCTTGTGTGGGAGAGTGACTGAGGTGGGAGAGGTGCCTGTGGCCTGCGCGCGGCCAGTCTCCACTTTTCTTTACCACAGGAAGTGCTGATCTGCACTTCACAGCCAGTAAACAGTGATTGCAGACATGCAAATTAGCCAATATGAGGTCTTTCCTCATTGGATCGAAAATGTCTATGAACAAAATACCTTTACTGTAGAAACAGGCCTTTTACTGCAGCTCTTAATGCATGTTAGGAATCCTTTCAGTAGCCTTACAATGTTTTATGCCTACCTACGATGAAAGACAGGGCCTGGCAGCTCGCAATCAGTAATGTATTGTAAATGCAGGAATGAAATAATAGACTGCTACAGACTGCTTGCCTCAGTGATAACACTATGGTGCAACATTCAGGACGTACAGTGACCTTCCGCTCTTGGTCAAATAGCCGCAGAAGTATCCTGTGTATGAAAGTCAGCTTATCCGGTCAATGATATTTTCACTAATGTTATATGGATAAAAGTTGAGTAATGAAAACCTCTTGAATAAAATTAGGTACCTTTGAATTATGGTGTTGGTGAGAATGCCGCTACCATGGATGACAGAAAATCAATTAGGTGGCATTAAAAGTAATTCGGCTATGAAAGGTCACAGAGACAGACTTTGACCTTCCTACTGAAGCGTATTTTGCATAGAAAGATCTGTAGAAAGAAATATGCTTTGCAAGTCAAAGGTCAGCATAAAGGAGGACAGGCAATGTGGCTGGGTGAAACAGTAAATGCAGCAATGGATGCCCCTCACTTAGTGGTTAGTCATCTGAATGGTTAGTCATCTGAATGGTGACAGAACACAGTTCAGGATAACTATCCACAGAATATCACGCGTACATGTATATATTGTTTTAAAACAGAAGTTAGTATTTAGCTTCTAAATCAAGCTTATTATGACATCATGTTTCATTTTATTTTGGTATTACGTTCCCCAGGCTGGTGCCAGCATCCCAGCAGTGCATTCTTGCGCCTGGACTGGATGTGCTGTTATCCAGGACACTTACTATCACATCAAGGTCTGAAGCTCCGGGGTTTCTGTGCTTCTGGTTAAAGGGGCAGTCACTGATTCAAGCCTACCATTTGGGTCTCCCCACCACAGCCCATAGTGTTCACCAAGGTTGTAATGATAAATAGCAGCTCTACCCTGAGACTTCAGGGCATTCCAGTATTCCTAGATGACTGACCCTTGGCTGCCATCCTCGCGTCTCTTGTGTCAAGCCTACACTACTTCCCTCCAGTCTGGCTCACAGGTTGGGCATCCCGATCAATATCTTAAGAGCCACCACAATCGGTTCCAGATCATTGACGGCTTCAGCCGAGCGCAGTTGGATTCAATTCAGTCAATTTTTCTCACCCGGAAAGGATAAAAATACAGACTCCATGTATCGGCGATCTTGGATCACTCTGTTGTCACAACAGCCAATGTTCTCTCGGGGTCACACAGGTTCTGTGGCAGCGCAATCTCTATTCTCCCTCTTGCACATCTTCACGCGGGGTCCTTCGGTAGGTCTGGCAGTTCGGTGGTCTGGCTAGACCTTCCGGTGAATTTCCACGCCGAATCCATCAGACGTACAGGCGTCCTCAGTGGTGGCTTCAATCAGCGGACATTTTCGTGGTAGCGGCTTCGCCCCTGGCTCAAACCAAGGTGACCCGCGAATGCTTCCCAGCTTTCGGGTGGGGGAGCACTTCCTGGGAAAACCGGTCCAAGAGCGTGGTCCCTTGAGACCGCTTCCATCAGTGTCCTGGGATGAGAACGATCTGTTAGCATTGAAACTTCACCTGTCTACCTCCGAACCCGCAGTGGCCGTTCAGTTAACATGTCAGTCTGGTATATAAGCAGACGCGGAGGGACCGATCCTGCCCACTTTGTCCGCAAGGCCATGAGGGTTTTGGGAGTAGGCCATATCCACCAACGGTTTCTCATAGCAACACATATCCGGACCTCCAACATTTTAGCAGTTGATTTCAGCAGGGCAATCCTTCTACCTTGAAGTCTCTAAATATTCAGTGGCTGAAAGATCTTCCGTGTTTAAGGTCAACCTTGCTGCAATCTCTTCGCATCTCCTTCAGTGCGAGAAGTGCAGCAACAATCGCTCTAGTCCCCACGGGGGTGTGCCAGGGACGCTCTGGTCCATGCTTGGCCTCCAGGGGCTACTGTATCCCCCGTTGCCTCTTATTCCAAAGTTCCTTCAGAGAGGCTTGCCGGCTGCAGTGCAAAGTCATTCTCATAGCTCCTTCTGGCTGCATCAAGTCGGTTTCCTTCCTATGGTCTCATCTGTTGGCTCCTCCGGCGGACTCTAGATCCATGCCCGGATCGATCTCTCACCCGAAAGTAGTACTCAGTACAAATTCTACCAGTGTTTCTTGTATTTTGGACCACTGCAGGACTGTCCAAATCAGCTTTTTTGGGACCTTGTCATATGCCTTCCCCAAGTCTAAGGATGCCCAGTTTGACTCTTTCTTCATTTCTAGCTTCTTCTCCACTATCTCTCTCACTGCAAACATCAAGTTATTTGTGCTGCATTCTAATCTGAATCCAAACTGCTCATCTCCTACTTTCTACTTCCCTGCACGTTCATTTATTAATCACCCCTTTTCAGAAATTTCATGCAGTGTGACAGCAGTTTGACATGTTTATACTGCCCACAGTTGTGGATGTTCTTCTACACTGGCACTGGTATGCTTATACTTCAGTTTTCTGAGATAAGCCTTTCCTTCCATACTGCTGTGAGTACCCTCAGGAGCCATTTCTTCCATCTCACCTATCATCTCGATCTTATTTGCTGTGACCTCATCTGAGCTTGCTATTTTCTCTGACTTAATTTCTCTCAGTTACTTCTTCTAGGGTGGGGTCTTCTTCTTTCTTTGTAGGTTGTGTGTGGGACAGTACAGCTTATGTTGGGTTTAATCATTCGGAAGCACCTTGAAGTAATCTTTCCAACTGCCTTTGATATCCTACAGACTGGTGAGCAGGTTGTTGCTGGCATTCCTTGTTAAGGGTGTCTTGACTATCTTCTTTATCGTTCTGCTTTTACCTTGCAACATGATAAAGTTTTCTTTGTACCATCTACCAAGTCATTTTCCAGATGCTAGCAGAGTGCCTCTGATACCTTGTTCTTTGCTGTTGCAACTCATCTCCTAGCCTATTTGTTACCAACCAGTATTCTTCTTAGCCTGGTCCATCTTTTCCATCTCCCATTTTTTTTCCTGCACTTCATCTTTTTTTTTCTTGATTTCTTGGACTATTGCATTTCACCACCTGCTCTCCTTATGCACAGCATATCTGTTCTATAGTCCTCAAACATGCTGTTTTGAGGCCCTCCCATTCTTTTTCAACTCCACCTGTTTCCTCCTCTTGAGGTGCTAGAACCCTTTGTAATTCCTATAACTTTTGTGCTTTCTCTGCAATCAACTTCCAAGTCTTCAGCCTAGTCTCCATTGACCTTGAGCCTTCACTGACCACTGCTTGCTGCTGAATGTGGCAACCAGTGGCTTATGCTGTGGGTTGACTCTTTCACTGGGGATGACTTTGCATTCGCTGATTCTACACCAATGCCCTTTTCTTCCTAAGAGGAAGTTGTCCTGAGTTGCATTTTGGCCACTCTTGTATGTATTCTTGTGACTGTCTCTTGCTGAATGATATGTTGGCCACCATCGAGCCATTTTCCAGACTGAAGTCTAGAATGGCCTCTCCTTCTTTATTACTGTTGCCTCATCCATGTGGACCAAGGCAGTCCTGTTATCTTGTTCTATGTGTTCCAGTATGTGCATTCAGGTCACCCATTATCAACACCAATTCATGTTGTCTTGCATTATCTGTTAGGTTCTGCAACTGCTGCATAAATGAACAGTTTTACTCACTGTCACAACCCTATTATGGGGCATAGACTATTATGAATAACACCCTATCCTTACACTACAATCTGATTGCTATAAGTCTGTCACTACTTTTGTTGACATCCCTCACAGTCTTCTGAAGGTTCTCCCGCAACATAATTCCCACACAGTGTCTAGTCTGTCCTCCTCCTGAGTAGTAGACACTGTATTCTAAGCCAAATGGTTTTACTGCACTGCCTTTCCATCTTGTCTCCTGGATATGTAGGATGTTCAGCCTCCTGCTAACCGTCATGCCATTCACTTCCAACTGCATCCTGTCAGTGTGAACCTACATTGGGTGTAGCAGTTTTTAGTTTATGTTTAGCAGGTTGATTAGTTTTATATCCAATTTTCACTCGAGAGCTATTCCTGGTAACTAAGGTTGAACAACTGGACAGGGCTGCTGGACTTTATGGCAAGCAGACACTGGTCAGTAGGAGTATATACAACTCTTCCAGTGTTAGCATGTGTCCCTGGACTAGGTCAGAGTTGGCCAGGTACTCAACCCATTTATCACTGCTATGCTCAATTTCTGTGACATTAATCAACACAACCAAATCACCGTCTAGTGTCTAGCCCTGACATGACATACAGTCTGTAATCCATGTTCTACTATGTAGAGGATTCTGCACACCACAGTTGATGCCCAAAGCGTTTGGTCTATTCAACTCTTCCCTCTGTAGGCACCATCTGGAGTCTATTCTGCTGCCTACAACTCCAGTCTTAGGCATTTTTGGGAGGTGTGAGAAACCCCAGAAAAATGCCAGGAGAATATGTAAACTCCATATAGGCATTGGTCGGGGGTCAGGATTGAACATGGGAGGTGACGAGTTTAACCATTATGGCGACTGGTAAGAGGTAAATGTGAAGATACCAAACACAAAAGTAAATCACTGCATAAATGCAAGTATGTATTAATTAGCACCAAAACACTCTTAAAAATTACATGAGAAATCCAATTAAATAAAAGCAACATGCGTACTATCAGCTGAAATAAAATGAGGAGGGAGTAACGTTACATCTTGCGTATAAATGTGTTTTTCATTTCCTGTGAGTTCTCACCAAAATGATTACAAATTTGAAATTTTTAGAGGCTGTAACATGAGTAGCATCAGCTAAACCAGTAAAAGAAAAATATGATTGGTGGTGGAGCATCACTGCTTTACGTACACAAATAAATATGCTTTCAGTTCTTGACATTGACACTAGAATCATTACTTTTGTGAATGTTTGCGTTACCTGAATACCCTGTGCATTTTAAATGAAGAAATCTATTATTGATATTTAATTCTCAGCTGGACTCTTTTACCTGCCAGCATTTGGTTATGCAGGCTGTACTACAACTGGCTGTTGCAATGAGTCACAGAAACTTTGAAAATGAGAAAATCTTTTAAGCTGAGCAGATAAAGCAAATTGTTGCGTTACTTGTCGAGGATTAATCGTTTCTCATATATAAAACAAGAATTAAACAACATGTAAAATATAAGCAAATAAAATAACAATAAAACTATATAAACAATTAAAACCATATTTTTCTTTTTCTAGAGATAATTAGTAAAATCAAAAGATACATTGGGGATGTGGATTCCCAGAATTCTGTGAGGATGATCTAAAGTATTTATCAGACAACCTGTGAGTTTAACTCGTGCGTGTCAATGCTGGTCTTTATGAACTGTGCTGAAGTCTGTTTCAGTTGTAAAGGCATCTTTTTAGTGAGGAATGTGTCACCTGCCTTAAAAATAAATAAAATAAAATAGGTAATCTTTTTGAATTCAAAGATGATGTTACCATGGCGCTTTTGCTTAAAAATTTGCAGCACCATGGTGGGTTATCTCCATGGCTGTCCGGGGGAGAGGTATATGTTAATTAGCTAGTGTGTGTTTTACTGTGTGCTTGTGTGTGGGAGAGTGACTGAGGTGGGAGAGGTGCCTGTGGCTAGCATGACTCAGTCTCCACTTTTAACTACCACAGGAAGTGCTGATCTGCACTTCACAGTAGTAAACAGTGATTTGCAGACATGCAAATTAGCCAATAATGAGGTCTTTCCTCATTGGATCGAAAATGTCTATGAATAACAAAATACCGCACTGTGGAAACAAGGCCTTTTTACTGCAGCTCTTAATGCAATGTTAATGAATCCTTTCAGTAGCCTTACAATGTTTTTATGCCTACCTACAGTGAAGAAGACAGGGCCTGGCAGCTCGCAAATCAGTAAATGTATTGTAAATGCAGGAGATAGAGAAATAATAGACTGCTACAGACTGCTTGCCTCAGTGATAACACTGTAGTTAGCATTCAGGACATGCAGTGACAACTCGCTCTTGGTCAAATGGCCATGAAGTATCCTTGTGTATGAAGAGTCAGCTTGTCCGGTCAATGATATTTTCACTAATGTTATATGGATGCAAAAGTTGAGCAATGAGGAAACATAACCGGAATAAAATTGGTACCTTTGAATTATGGTGTTGGTGAAGATATGTATACCATGGACTGACAGAAAATCAAATTGAGTGGCATTAAAAGTAATTATTTCCTGAAAGGTCTGAAGACAAGACTTTGACCTTCCTACTGAAGACGTATTTTGCATAGAGAAAGATCCTTAGAAAAGTATGCTTGCAAAGTCAAAGGTCAGCATAAAAAAGGAGGACAGGCAATGTGGCTGAGTGAAACAGTAAATACAGCAATGGATGCCCCTCACTTAGTGGTTAGTCATCTGAATGGTTAGTCATCTGAATGGTGACAGAACACAGTTCAGGATAACTATCCACAGAATATACGCATGCATGTATATATTATTTTGAAGCAAGTTAGTGACTGACTTCTACAAATCCAAGCTTATTGCATAATGCATCTGTCATGTGTTTCTAGTACTGATATTTATTTTAGTATTAGATTCCCCAGAGCTGGTGCCAGCATCCCAGCAGTGCATTTCTTGCCTGGACTGGATGTGCTGGTTAGACCTCCAGGACACTTACTATCACATCAAGGTCCACAGAAGCTCCAGGAGGTTTCTGTGCTTCTGGTTAGGGGCCAGTCACTTTCAGTTCAGAGCCCTACCATTTGGTCTCACCACAGCCCCCATGGTGTTCACCAAGGTTATGGCGGTCGTAGCGGCTCACCTGAGACTTCAGGGCATTCAGGTATTCCCCTACCTAGATGACTGGCCCTTCGCTGCATCCACCAAACGTCTCTTGTGTCAGGCCCTACACTACTTCCTCAGTCTGGCTCACAGGTTAGGCATCACGATCAATATCAACAAGTCCCACCTGGCTCCGGTTCAGATCATTGACTTCATCGGGGCACAGTTGGATTCAATTCAGTCAAAGATTTTTCTCACCCCGGAAAGGATAGAAAATCTCAGACTCCATGTATCGGCGATCTTGGATCACTCTGTTGTCACAGCAGCCAATGTTCTCAGGGTCCTGGGTTCTATGGCAGCCGCAATCTCTATCCTCCCTCTTGCACATCTTCACATGAGGGTCCTTCAGTGGAATCTGGCAGTTCAATGGTCCTGGCTAGACCTTCCGATGAATTTCCACATTCGAATCCATCAGACATGCAGAGCGTCACTCCAGTGGTGGCTTCAATCAGCGGACATTTTCGCGGGGCGCAGCTTCCTAGCCCGTCTGGCTCAAGCCAAGGTGACCACGAATGCTTCCCAGCTCGGGTGGGGGGGCACTTCCTGGGAAGAACGGTCCAAGGCACGTGGTCCCTTCCAGAGACCAAGCTACACATCAGTGTCCTGGAGATGAGGGCAGTGCTGTTAGCATTGAGAGCTTTCCACCCTGTCCTACCTCCGGGCACGGTAGCCGTTCAGTCAGACAACATGTCTGTAGTCTGGTATATAAACAGACATGGAGGGACCCGATCCTACTCCCTTTGTCACGAGGCCATGAGGGTTTGGGAGTGGGCCATATCCACCAGCCGGTTTCTCATAGCAACACATATCCCGGGACACTCCAACATTTTAGCGGACAGTTTAAGCAGGGCAATCCTTCTACCTTACGAGGGGTCTCTGAAATATTCAGTGGCTGAGAAGATCTTCCATGTTTGGGGTCAACCTTGCTGCAATCTCTTCGCATCTCCTTCCAGTGCGAAGTGCAGCAACTTATTCGCTCTGATCCCCCCACCGGGGGATGTCCCCAGGGACGCTCTGGTCCATGCTTGGCCTCCCGGGCTACTGTATGCTTATCCCCCGTTGCCTCTTATTCCAAAGTTCCTTCAGAGAGCTTGCCGGCTGCAGTGCAAAGTCATTCTCATAGCTCCCTTCTGGCTGCATCAAGTGTGGTTTCCCTTCCTATGGTCTCATCTGTTGGCTCCTCCATGGACTCTAGATCCATGCCCGGATCTGATCTCTCACCCGTCGGGCTTGCCCCTGCCCAACCTGGACAGTCTCAAGCTGACAGCATGGCTGCTCCAGTTCCAGTTCCCATGATCATTAGGACTCCCAGACTTTCTTCCCCGGTGAAGAATATTTTGGTAGCTTCTCTTAAAGCCTCCACTAGGAAAAACTACAATAGTAAGTGGAGACGTTTTTGTGTTTGGGCCTCTCAACACAATCTGAACCCATTTACAGACCCCGTCCTGGTCATACTGGATTTTCTGGCTGATCTTTTTCGATCAGGGCGCAAGTGCTTCCACCATCAAGGTTCAGCTGGCTGTCATCTCTAATTTTCATGTGGGTGAAAATAAGGTTGCTTTGGCTTCGGCCAAATTGTGTAAAGCTTTCCTGAAGGGCACATTCTTATTGCGACCTCTAGTTAAAGAAACAGTATCCCCCTGGGATCTGACTTTAGTCCTTCAGGCTTTGACCTCTCCCCCTTTCGAGCCAGCCGTATCAGTTCCGATGAAGTTTTTGTCGTGGAAAACAGCCTTCTTGGTCGCCATCACTTCAGCCAAGAGAGTTTCAGAGTTACAGGCCTTATCCTCCTTGCCCCTCTATTTGGTTTCCACAAGGATAGGGTTTCGCTGCGTACAAATCTTTCCTTTCTCCCCAAAGTGACCTGAGCAGCCAATATTAATCAGTCTATAAATTTGCCAGTTTTCTTCCCAAATTTCCAAAATAGAGGTGAACGTAAGCTTCATTTTATTGGATGTCCACAGACAGCTTCGTTTTTACCTCCATAGGACTAAACCCTTCTGGAAGTCGGATCAATTGTCTCTTTTTCAAAACCATTTTTGGGCAAAGCAGTTTTGAAGGTGTCCTTAGCAAGGTGGAGCACTCTTTGTATTGCACAGGTTTATAAGGACAAAGGTTTATCTCCTCCTGGTGTATTGAATGCTCATTCCACTAGAGCAATGGCCACTTATGCAGCTTTTTGGTCAAGAGTTCCGTTAGACAATATCTGTGCGGCAGCAACTTGGGCCAATTCGCACACATTCATCTCTCATAATAAATTGGATCTTATTTTTAGAGGAATTGCATCCTTTGGCTCTGCAGTGCTCAGAAATATCCTTCCATAGGGGCCTCCCAGGAATACTAGTAGCTGGGGGCTCTGTCCCATATGTGCAGAATGAATGAAGTCAACTACTTCAGATAAAGAAGTTATGTTCTTACCATAACGTTCCATCTGAGTAGTAGACTTCATTCTTCTGCACCTTCCCTCCCTCCATCCCCCTCTCTCTTCAGGTTTTTCCTGTTTAGGATTGTGGTTATGTTGCCTTTTAGTGTCAGCAAACTCGATCTGGGGCTAGATAGGAGGAAGTGATGTAATATAGGTAAGGGAGGAGCTTGGAGCTCGGAGCTGATGCTTGAAAAGTTTTGCCGGCTCGGATCCGAATCGGATCCGTATACCCATATGTGCTGAAGAATGAAGTCTACTACTCAGATGGAACGTTATGGTAAGAACATAACTTCTTTTTTTATAAAGACATGCCAACACGCAGAACGTGTTTCCTTATGATTAAGCTTGTGCTGCATGTTGGCATGTCTGTGTCTCCTACCGGGTATCATTTGTAGTAGGGTAATAATGCTAGAGATCCTTCAACAGCTTTTCTGATTCCAGCCACATTCCTAAGTGTCTGTGATACTAAGGGAAACACTTTGGTTTCAGATTGTTTGTTTGCTTGATATTGTAAAAACTATTGTGTTGAGTAAACAATATGCAAGAATAAGGTGGGGTCTTTGTTAGGAGTCCTGAGACAAAACAAACTATGTTTAACCAGATGGATGCATCTTACAGTAGATGGCAAAATGAGACCTTGTCAGATTATTTTGATTTTTTTTTTGTTAACTGTGTAAGCTCTTCAGACGCAATTGTCCCTTTTCAGGGGATATCTGCAAGCTTTATAAATTTCAGAAAAAATTTGGTCAAGATTTTGCATAATACAGAATGTAATTACTTACTGTAACTGCAGCATGCAGTGTATTTTTCACATTCTTGTTAAGAAGGCCTCCTAACTAAAGGTACTTCACTATGTTTTCTTTATTACATCTCATGTGCAGCTTGAGGATGGTCCACACCACATGTATATTTCATTTCCTGTCCATTCCTAGTCCCTGTTTGAATTCAGCTGCTGTATGGCTGAAGCTCACAGAAGCTGCAGCAGGGCAGCTGCAGCAGTAGACTAAATATGATTTTCATGCACTCTAGATACGCACCTGAAATGGTCCACTGGAAATGTTAGAGTGCAGTGCTAAGCCACAGGGAGGGCTGGTTCTTTGTCTCAGTGCTGATGCCTCATTTTTGTGAATCCCTCCATTTGAGTCACTAAAATGCTAAGTGCAGACAGCTGGCAGTTAGGTTCCAGAAATCTCTGAATCATTGCATTACACTCTATGGTTTGTTTCTGATGCCTGTTGTGCCTAAATGTAAGGGTTTCTGATATGCACTGTATGCATGCATGCAAAGTCTACATCTTCTAGTAATTTCGTGAAATGAAATATGTCATTAGATGCCACTGATTCAGAGTAATGTTACTGCATTTTCCTTATTATATGTGTTATGTTTGGTAAGGCTCTTATGCGTCTCTCCTAAATCTACCCATGAGTAAAATGTGTACTAATATTTTAATAAAACCTTTTGTTAATTCATAATTATAGCAAGTAGCATAACGTTTCTGAACTGCCTTTTTATCTATAATACTTTCATTTATCTGTCATTTTCTTTGACGTGCAAATACAAAGGGCAGTTTATTTGAAAGGATGTTGCGTGGATGCAAGTGATAAATAATTTACAACATGCCTACAAACTGATTATGCTAAGTGTCTCCCATGGCCTGATATGTAATTCACAAAATTGTTTTGGCAGTATTGATATATTCAGTTTGCCATATGTTTTCATCCACATAATGCTTTGTACTGGAGCATATTGTATTACTTTTGTTGTTCGGTATAGCTTTTGCAGGTATCTACACTGATATTTTTCAAACAAAACAAAGTAATCTGTTACCAAGGAGCTGAAAGAGCACTGTCCCAGCCTGACATCAGTTTAGTGTAGTAATATAGGAACAATATCAGGCACTCAAGGACCATAGATGCCTAGACATATATAGACTTAAGGGATCTACTTCAGTAGACCGATTTACCTTAACACCAAAGCCCAGATTACTGAGATGAAAGCACTGAACAGACCAGTATACTGAATGGCAAAATATCAGAAGTGTAACACTGGAAAAGAGTCAGTTGGCCAACATGGGGATCTTTGCCATTTTTCACACTGTAGTGCAATCTTGGAGTTGGTATATTTAAGTAAGGGGGGGTGACCCCCCCCCCCCATTTGGATGGGCTGAATTTAGTGTGGTTTGTTTTCGTGGTGGTGTTGGACAACTTACAATTTTCCCGGTGTTTCCGATGTTTTGTACATTCAGTATCCTGGAATGGTTAAGTGCTTTTGTCTCGGTAATCTGCATTAAGGTAAGTTGATCTGATGAAGTAGATCTAGATTTAAGTAGACACATTTAAACATTTGTACCTTCCTTTTCTTTCACGTAGTAGTGCTTAACTCCTAAATCAAGCAGAGATGTACGTACCAGTCCTGGGGTAAATTTGTGTCTACCCATCCAGTCATCGAGTAGTCTTCCATTTTGACTTGTAGGGGTAACTTATTCCATAAACCGGGAATACATTGAGTTAGAAACCTATCCCTTCACTGAGTCTCATTTATTTGTTGGTGTAGCTGTAGGTCCCTAGAGTGGGTGCTGGTAGAGTTGCTGGTTTTGCAAAGAAAAAGAAGATCAAATAGGATGGGTTTTTCATGGTTCAAAAAGCAGGACATATGACACCTCAGAGCAGCCTGCAAGCTACTGAGTATGATGGTTGCTGTGCTAATCTGTTGGGATAGTTGAAATATTGAAGGCCTTTGATCTTCTTGATAAGGTATCCCTGGGGCCTTTCTAGTTCATAGGTTCATAGGTGTTTACTAGGTTAATGATCACAAGGTCTTGTTAAGCCTAGACAAGCATCCTAAATCTCTGACAAGTTCTGGTACTCTGGGTAAGTGTAAGCAGGGGCTTGGGAGATGAAACAATTTCAAGCAGGGGTCTGGGAGATGAACCATTTACAGGTTGCCTGTGTTTATTAGAGACAGGTGCCAAACCAGGGATGAATTTCCTGTTTCCTATCCAGTTGTCCAAGTTGCACTTGAATTGGGCTAGGGAGGAACTCTGCTTTACATGGATGGGGAGCCTGTTCCAGAGATAAGGTAGTCTCTGGGACACATACCTGTTTCTCCAGCAGGTCCTATTTATATCACATGTGAGGGTTAAGTCTTTAGAATGGGTAATTGTGGTGCTATTTGTTTTGTGGATATGCAGGAGGTCCATCAAAGTGGAGTCTGACAGTGCCTTGTATGCCGGACATAAATCTCTCCTCAGCAGCTTGTAGGAGACCGAACACAGGGATAGGGCCTTGAGATGGTCTACATATGACATTTTACTTATACCCTGTATTCTTTTAGTGAGGAACCTCTGTGGACATTCCAATTGTTGGATATGCCTGGTTAGGTACATACTAAAGGGGGCAGTGTACTCAATGACAAGTCTGATGAATGCCAAACACAGTGGAACAATGACTTCCTTGGACCTAGATGACATAACTTTGTTTATAAGTTGTGCACCATAGAATGATTTCCTCACTGCTATAGACACATGATGGTCGAAGGCTAGATTATTGTCTTTGTGTGTCCCTAAGTCCCTGACTGCTGAGTCAACTCTAAGGGGTGTGTTGTCATTATGTTGTGTGCTGGCTTGTATCTCAGAGATATTATAGTTTGTACCCTAGAGATGTTATACCATGAACGGTTGCACTCTTGCACATAGCATCTTTAGGACATACTGTTACGAAAGCTCTGTCTGTGTACTGTACAGCACTTTGAATTCTGGTTGGTCGTTCAGCTGCCCTATTCTGTCTCTTTACCCAAATGTTGCTGCTACTAATCATCTATTTACCATTGGTCTATAAATTAAACATATGCTCCCAGACAACTGACTGCCTATTGGGCTTATCAATAGCAGTGTCCCACTAGTACCCATCAGCTTTCCTACTCCTAGTCTCTTCCCCCACCTATTTCTCCTTGCATCTGCTTGCCCTCTGCTTATAGTCTGCCACTCCTAACGCCTGTCTGAGTCCCACATTACCTTACTTACTGTTCTTCCCAGCATTATCATATGCCACACATATCTGTATGCCGTAAACCTGTTCCCCAAAGCATCCTAACCCCCCCCCCATCTTTGTCCCTTTTCACAGGTCACAAGCAACTAATCTGCTCCCGCCTGCAGCAACCTGCAATTCCCAGACTGCTTGAAAAGATATATGCAGCAGTCCCATCAAGGTGGTGTCTGTGATTGCCTTGTATGCCAGACAGAGGACACCTCTGAGGAGTCTGTATGAAACTGAGTAGAAGGATAGGGCTCTTAGCCTGTCTGGGTATGGTAGATGTTTGAGCCTCTGGATTCTCCAGCTGAGGAACCTCTGTGGACTCTCCAGCTGCTGCATGTGCTTTGCGAGGTACATGCCGAGGAGGCATTGTACTCAATAATGGGCCTTACAAGGGAAGAATACAGGGATGTTGTGCCCTCCTTGTCCCTGGATCAGATACCCTTACTTATGAGGTGGGCTATGTAGATGGCTTTCCGTACAATGGAAGCAACATGGTGATCAAAAGTCAGATTGCTATCAACCTAGGTGCCCACATCCCTCACGACTGATTGTGTGCTTAGAACGTTGCTATTCATGTGATAATTTGTGGGGACGTCACTCTCCCCAAAGGGGATAATGATGTATTTTTTGGTATTCAGCTTGAGGCCATGTTTCTGGCACCAGTCATTTGAGTGAGACCCTCTTGGAGGATGTCCACATTACTAGGGGAATTGATGACAGCATCCAGCTTGCAGCCATCTGCAGAGTTGGTCAGCCATAACCTACTGGTTTTGGCCTGCACCTCAGAAAAGTATATCCCAAATAACAGAGGCCCCAAGACCGAACCCTGGAGTACGCTGCTTGTTACGAGTCTACTGCTTGAGGTGGCTTCCCCTATTTTGGCTATAATGGGTTCTATCAGTGAGCCAGTTTGCTACCTGTCTGGTAATGTATGGATTGATGCGTAGTTGAGAGAGTTTATCTATTATGCCGGAGTGGGGAATAGTGTCAAAGGCTTTAGCCAAGTCAAGGTAGGCAGTGTGCACCGTCTTCCCCTCGTCCATGGCTTTGGTGACTGTCACAAAGAAGTTGAACAAATTTAGTAAACATGACCTCCCGTTGACAAACCCAAACTGTGTGGGATCAAGTGTTTGGAGGTTGCCAGTGTCCTTGTTAATGAGGTCAATGATAATCCGTTCCATGGCCTTGCAGTTTAGGCTAGTTAGGCAGATGTGTCTATAATTTCTCAGATCGTGGATGCCTCTGTGTAAAGGGGTGTCAGTGGCTGTCCTCCACTCAGCTGGGACGAAGCCAGTACTCAGGCTTTGGTTGAATAGGGTGCCTAATGGTGCTACAATTTCCTGCCAGAGTTCACATAGGATGCAGCCTGGGATATTATTGGGTCTTTATGGAGGCTGTATTTTTTGCCTTTGAGAGAGCAGTGATGACCTCTTCCCCAGATATAAGGGGAAGGGGGTAGGTACTGGGGATGTCATGATTTACTGATGGGGGGACAGAGGGGTAAAGTTTTCACCAAATCTGTCAGCCAGAAAGTTTGCTTTATCTACGGCAGGGGCGGCTCATGCTATAGAACTGCAGGACTGCAGCCCTCCCACCTAAAAAAACAAATAAAAATTAAACCGAGAAACACAAAAACAAACACCGTAAATCCTGGAAGTGTGCGCACACTCTAAAATAGACGGGAACACTCTCAGACTGCTTTTTCAGCAGTCTAGATAGGGTGAAGGCATCTTGGCCCCAAGATTGCGGTGGTGACATCACAAAATGGAAGTACTCCAGACTGCAGCAGCAGCAGGCTGGACCAATCACGGATTTGGACTGTTCGGGATGGGCCAGTCACACGAGGAATACTGGCAAAGAGACTGTTTGGATATTGGCAGCAGCAAGGGGAGCAGTTATGAGGACATTTGGCTTGTTGGCAAGGTAAGCAGACAAAGGGACTGTTTGGATATCGGCGGCAAGAGGAGCAGTTATTTGGCTCATTGGCAGTGTGTGTATGTGTGTGAAATGCCCCAGATGTTCATCGTGCATACAGCTGCAGTCATAACAGATGGGTTTTCCTGCCGTCAGGCGGGTCCTCGGTCGGCCGAATTCCAAAGTCTAGGTGCGGCGTCGGATGTCGTTGCTTCTTCCCTGACGTCAGTGTGACAGGGGTATAAAAGAACCAGCCAACGCCATTTTCTTCAGCCTTTCTTGCCGCGCGGTGTCCGAAGCAAAAGCAGTTCACAAGTGCCAGTCGGCCAGCTCCTGAGATTACGAATATTTTTCAACCAAAGTCTTCTTGAAAGCTAAGTACCCCGGTGGGGAAACTTTTCTTGCCTCAGACCGATGTCAAAGTTAATAATTGCATTTCATGTGGGAAGCAAATACCGCATAAGGATTTTCATTCCCTCTGCATTCCTTGCTTAGGCCCAGACCAAGACGTCTCGGCCTGCCAATTTTGTGCTACATTCAACAGACGCACTATTTAGCGTCGGGCAGAGTTCGCCCAACACTATTTTGGCAAAAAGTTTAATTACATTATGTCGTCGGATACTGCGACTCCGGTTTTGAGTAAAAGACACAAATATAAGGACCGACATACGAGGTCCGCAACTTCTACCGACACCACGCTAAAGCCAACTACAGGTGCTCCGGTTCTCAGCGAGGCGACTACGCAGCCCCTGATTACCGATGACACTTCATTGGCGGTGTTTTCTATGCCCGAGGTCGCAGGCTCTTCGGCCCACACCCCGACTACAGATACCGAAGCCACTCTTGGCGGGGAAACTCAGAGTTTAGACAGGCCTGCCACCTCTCAAGGTGTCTTCAGGCCTTCTTCTTCTTTTTCCATTAAGGCTTTCACTAAGTCCAAAGCAGCCATGCTTGCTAAAAGACAAGCTCCACAGGGCCCCTCTCAAGGCCCCATTCCTAAAAAGCAGATGCTCAAAATGGCTGAGGATTTGGTTACTCTTATCAGGGGTTCTCAACCCCCCTCGGACAAAAGGCCCAGAGTGGAGGAAGAATACCCTTCCTCGGACCAGGCCTCCATTACTTCAGAACATTCTGAAGACCAGGAACATTCATACTCCCCTTTTGAAGATTCTGATGCAGAGGAGTCCATTCTCTCTGTCTCCTCCCCCTGAGGATTACTCTTTTGGGGAAACCCTACATACCTTGAGGGAACACTTCCACTGGGAAGGTCAAGAGTACTCAGACTCCAAGAAAAGGATTAGGGATTTCCTCTTGCTCCCTCAGCACAGGCCTCTGGCTATACCTCCTGTCTTAGACATACTAGATGTGTATTCGGAGGCCAGCCTTAACCCTGATTCTTTACCTCCAGCTCCAGTCAAGCCTGACAGGTATTACTGGGTTCCTGATTCACACCAATTCCTGTACAAAAGCCATGCGGCTGACCCAGAAACTATTTCACAGGGTCCCAGGGGAATTGAGGCCTCCACTGCCAAAAATCCATTACCTTCAGAGAGAGATTCCAGAGCTTTAGAAAGGTGGGGGAAAAAGGTATACACCTCGGCCACCTTAACCATGAGGGCATTAAACTGTCAGTTCCATATGTTAAAGTATCAACAGTTTCTGTTATCTCATTTGAAAAGCAAAATGTCACAACCTGAACAACCAGACTTGAAAGAGTTGCAGGATTTGTTACATAGTGCAGAGCAAGTGGGTAAACATACCTTGCAATGTGGTTTTGATGCTTTAGAGGCCTCATGTAGAGCTGCTGTTACAGGATCAGTCATACGTAGACATGCTTGGCTCAAAGAGCAAACCTTACCAGATCATGTCAAAGCTAAATTATTAGATGCACCTCTTCAAAAAGATGTATTGTTTGTGTTAAAGCTGAGGAGGTATTAAAGAAAATGAAGGAAAAGGCAAAATCAATGCAAACCGTGAAAGATTTCTTACAGGTACAACCTCCACGTTTCAGTAGAAATTGGCCTTCAAAAAATTGGTCCTTTCCAGCCATGGACAGGCCCCAAAGAGGCAGATACAGGCGCCCGAGGGGTAGAGAGCAATCTCAAGGATCATTTAGAGGCAGACAATGGCAACACCTACACCACAAAGAGGTGGTGAGAATAGTTCACAGCCATTCAGAAAGCAAAACCAATGACTTTCCCCTTTGTATGCCAAGCAAGGCTCAAATGGCAGCACCTTTAGGCAGAAAACTGGCATTATTTTCAAAAAATTGGCATATTGTCACAAAAGACAAATGGATCCTGGGCATTATAGACAGAGGCTACAGATTCCACTTTCACACCCTTCCAAAAATGAGAGGCATGCCAAACCTGCCACACAATCAAAGGGCAGAGGCACAAAGACAAATTTCAGAGCTCATGGACATGAAAGCTATTCAAGAGGTACCTGCACAAGAACAGGGTCAAGGTTTTTATTCCAGACTATTCCTGGTACCAAGGAAGGGCAAAGATTGGAGACCTATTTTGGACCTATCCATCCTAAACACATTTTACTGCACAAAATTCAAGATGCTCACATTACAGCAGCTTCTTCCCATGCTGGGTAAGGAGTCTTGGCTGGTAACATTGGACCTCAAGGAGGCATACCTGCATGTCCCAATCAGACAAGATTGCAGAAGATACCTCAGATTTCTTGCAGGTTCAACCCATTATCAATTCTCTGCATTGCCCTTTGGCTTATCTACTGCGCCCAGAGTGTTCATGAAATGTCTGGCATCAGTAATTGCCTTCTGCAGACTTCAAGGGATACAAATATACCCATATTTGGACGACTGCTTGATCCAAGCGGACAGCAAGCACATACTTCTGAAACATCTGGCGTTTGTAATAATGTTGTTGAATTCTCTGGGATACACAGTCAACAAAAAGAAATCAAGGCTAATACCCTCTCAAACAATAATTTTCCTGGGTGCCAGCTTGAATACAAATACCCAGATGGCCTACCCCACGCCAGAGAAACAAGAGCAACTAACTCAATACTTCAGAAAACTGGCAACCTTCACCAGGCTGACTGCAAGGAAAATCCTGCAGGCTCTGGGATTCATGGCATCTTGCATCCTGCTAATCCCATGTGCACAGCTGCATATGAGGAAACTTCAATGGTACCTAAAAAACTTATGGTCTCAACACAGCCACAGTTTGGAAACAATTATACCACTGATTCCATGTCTTCAAAAGGAATTTCTGTGGTGGGCTCAAGCATGCCAAAGAAACACAGGTCTCCCATTCTGCAAGCCTCAAGCAAATCAAGTCATTACAGCAGACGCCTCGGACTACGCCTGGGGGCGCGCATGACAGATCGGTGCATTCAGGGCAAATGGACCCAAAAAGAAAAGCACCTACACATCAATCAAAAGGAAATGCTAGCAGTAATAAATGCTATTATGGCTTTCAAAGACCTACTGCATCCAGGCCAGCTATTGATAAGGACAGACAAACAGGGAGGAACCCATTCATATCCCCTATGCAGGCTAGCCATGTCTCTTTGGAACATGGCTCTGGAATTAAAAATTGAACTTCAAACGCAGTACCTGCCAGGCAAGGAAAACACGCTGGCAGACAACCTAAGCAGAAATATGACGGATCCACACGAATGGAAGTTGCATCCTCAAGTTTTTACAAAGATAATCCAAGCATGGGGAAGGCCAGACATAGATCTCTTTGCCACCCACAGAAATCACCAATTGACAAAATTCTGCTCAAGGACCTTTCATCCACAGGCCTGGAAAGTGGACGCACTCTCTTTCAGTTGGACAACAATGACAGTTTATGCCTTTCCACCTCTTCCTCTGCTGCCCAAAGTTCTATTAAAAACCAGAGCAGACAGACCAAAGATGATTCTCATTGCTCCAGACTGGCCAAAACAACACTGGTACCCACTCCTGAGGAGCCTGACGCATTCCCCACCATGGATCCTGCCTCTAATGCCTCTACTACTGACTCAGCACAACTTCAAAACTCTTCACAGTCAACTGAAAACACTCAATCTAGCCGCATGGAAGATTCCTTAAATTCACAACAGACCCTACTCTCCAAGGAGGTGCAGGATGTCATTATGGAGGACAGAAGGCCTTCTATTAGAAAAGCCTACTCCGCCAAATGGAAACGGTTTTGTGCCTGGAATCAGAAAAAGGGTCAGAATCCTGGAATACTGAATTTACCTCAAATATTACAGTACCTAGCTGAGATGCTAAGCAGTGGACTTTCATTCTCCTCCATCAAAATCCATGCCTCAGCCATTTCTGCAGAATACAACACTGACCCTCCTTTATTCTCTCACCCCCTCTTAAGACAGTTCCTCAGAGGGGCTAAGAATATAACACCCCCAAGGAAGCAACCAGTACCTGCTTGGGACATCAATTTCATTCTAGAAAAACTGACCTTGCCTCATTTTGAGCCAGCAGCTTCAACAGATCTGCAATATTTGTCCTGGAAAACAGCCTTCTGGCTATTACCTCAGCTCGCAGGGTTTCGGAACTACAAGCCCTCATGGCTGTGCAGCCTTTTATCATTTTCCATCAGGACAGAGTTTCCTTAAGAACCAATCCTTCCTTTATGCCAAAAGTAGTATCCAGGGTAGCCTTGAATCAGGCTATCCACTTACCTACCTTTTACCCTAATCCTCAAAACAAGTGGAGAGACTACTACATTCCTTGGACATTCACAGACAGCTACGTTATTATTTGGACAGAACAAAGCCTTTCAGAAAATCAGAGCAACTCTTTGTGTCCTATGCTACAGGAGCTCAAGGGAAGCCTATTTCCAAACAGACAATGTCAAAATGGATATCCCACTGCATATGCTTTTGTTACTCTCTTCATGGTAAAACTGTACCTGCAGGCATCAGATCTCACTCCACAAGGGCCACGGCTACCTCTGCAGCTTTCCTCAGGGGGGTTCCTACCAAAAATATTTTGGAAGCAGCCACTTGGAGTTCTGTACATACTTTCTTCAAGCACTATCACCTACCATTATACTCCAAATCTAGAGCGGGCTTTGCCACTGCAGTCTTGCAGGGCATCCTGGCTCCTCCTAGTTCCACTTAGTTCCTACCACTCCTTTTTTTTTTTAGCTTTGGGATTCAACCCATGTGTTATGACTGCAGCTGTATGCACGATGAACATAGTACAGTTTTGTACCTACCATAAATGTAGATTTTCGAGTGCTAATACAGCTGCAGTCCAGGTTTCCCTCCCTCCTTCCCCTCTTGGGACAGGCCTAATGGCTAACACTTCCTCATACAACCTGATTGGGGTATTCTTTTATGGTGTATTTGCTTGCAACTACTGTTTTTTGATTATATTGCATTGCATTATTACATAAATGTATGTATTGCCTTCCTTCTGGGGGCACCTGACATCTGGGGCAAGCAAAACTGAAGAAAATGGCGTCGGCTGGTTCTTTTATACCCCTGTCGCACTGACGTCAGGGAAGAAGCGACGACATCCGACGCCGGACCTAGACTTTGGAATTCGGCCGACCGAGGACCCGCCTGACGGCAGGAAAACCCATCTGTTATGACTGCAGCTGTATTAGCACTCGAACATCTACATTTATGGTAGGTACAAAACTGTACTTTTCTATATACTGGTGGCTAGAGCAAACTCATGGTGGTGTGGTAGGGAATACCTCAGGCTTAAACCCTGTACCTTGTATGCAGGTGTTAAGGGCCTGAATTCCCTACCCACCACCATTTGTAATAAATTTGCAGATTTTTGCCTCATATTTAATCTGTTCTGTTCCTCATTATATATGTAGTTTCTAAATGTTTAAATGCTTAGATATTTGATGGTGCAGTGGTAGCATTGTTGCCTCACAGTTACAGGTTCTCCGATTTGAATCTTGGCTGGGGTGCCTTCTGTGTGGAGTCTGCATCTCCTCCCTGTGTTTGTGTGGATTTGCTCTGGTGTCCTGCCATTTTACAAAGACATGTGTCTGCAGTATTTCTCCCTGGGCCTCTGCTGAAAATTGTTTTTGTTCCGTCAGAAGTAAAATTGACAGGCATTTGAATTTCAGACTTCATATTCTTCAGAAAATACATAGTAACACAACCTTTTATTCTAGCAATTTTCTAAGTTTATAAGATGAATATTTTAAATTTGTCCCTATTTTTGGGACTGTATTCCCCCATTATTGGCTTTGTCCAGGTTTTTTGGGTTAAGGTTGACAGCTATGGCAAGAACTGAATTCACTGAATATGTTTGAGGGCTGTATTCCCTCATTACTGGGTTTGTCCAGGTGTTTTGTGCTAAGAGGTTGACAGCTATGGTGAGAACTGAATTCACTAAATGATAGCCATTTAAGCTTCAGTCTTCCTCTCTTTCATAAAGCAGCTGATTTGGCATAGTGGTATGTTGCTCTGACTGTTTTGCACAGGGACATTGGCAGTAAAATGTATGGTGGTAACACAACATTTTATTCTAGCAACTTTCCAAGATTATACAAGCAATGTTTAATGTGTCCCTGGTTTTTGGGCTTTTGACCCCCCCCCCCAATAAAGTTTGGCTTTTTCCAGATTTCTTGTGCTGCGAAGTTGAGATGCAGTTGAGTATTGAGTAGATTTTACAAGGAGCTGAGAGCTGCAGGGGAAGAGAAGTTTAGTGCTGCTTATGCTGAGTATGCTTGCATTGTTAATAGCACAACAGGTTGTGTACTTGCTTTTGATGCAGAAGGCTGTGGGTTCTACTCCCACAAGGGCTGGATGCTGCCGTACTGAGAATGTCCTCTTTGGTGAAGATACTATGAGCCTGTTATCAGTTTGCCATCCATTCCCTATTGCAATATTACTAACCTGTCATTTTTTTTAATGTAATACAGGCAATTTATTCCTCCGATGAAACCATGAAATATAAAGATATTTGCTAGCAGCAACCTCTTCATTAGATACAGATTTCTTTAATGTGGAATTATTTAGATGACTTTTACTTCTTCAGAGATTGTGCATATTTACTGATAATGGTGGACTGTAGAATTGTGCATATTTACTGATAATGGTGGACTGTAGAAGTTTGAGAATACTTTTATGATGGAAATGTTCTGAACTGAGCGGTTTTGTCATTATGGGTGCATGCATTTTGTTTCATTGTTTACTGGAAAAATGTTCTGAATTGGGCAGTTTTGTCATTATTGGTGCATGTGTTTGTTTCATTGTTTACTGGTAAAATGTTCAAAACAATAAATTTAAAATGCCCTCTAGCAACTGTACTGTATTGTACAAGGAATATAATTTAGTATAATCAGGAAGGTGTATCAAAGAGCACATGTATGTTTCATGTGCAAGGGGCCTATGATTTGAAAACAGCCCAAAATGAATCTGTATCTGCCACTGGCAAAATGTATTTTCTTTGAATGTGGGTTTCAATGCTGTTTCAATGAATGTGAGTTTCAGGGGCAGAGAAGTTTTAATGCTAAGTCTGTTTTCATTGTGAGACTGCATTGCTTTGTTTAGCAGATGTCTTAGTGTTTGTGCTGTAAAATGCAAAATAAAACTTTCAAATGAAATCCAAATCATCGTAGAAGTAAAGCAGTATGCACATTAGTGTTTATGGTAAATGTAGTGAAATAGCCAAGTAATGGATCATTGGAATGGCTGCAGGGGGGAGGCTCCATTCGACCATGATTTTGTGAGGGAGAAGGGCGGAAAACTCAAAGACAGCCCCAGCTGAACTATACCTCCCAACTGTCCAGATTTTCAGAGTGAATAGATTTTTGCTTCTTATTTTTGGTTTGTTCCTCATAAAATTTGTGTTTTTCTGGCAAATCATTTAGGAATTAAGTCACTAAATAATGACACACTGAGTTTCAGACTTCACAACCTTCAGAAAAATGCATGCTAAAGCAAGACCTGTTATTCTGTCAATTGTCTCAGTTTATACAACAATTTATAGTACTGTTTATATGTCCCCCCAATATATTTGGCCTTGTCCAGATTTATTGCATTAACAGGTTGAGAGGTACATGCAAATACATTGCTTTATAGAATTAGGCATAGCCAAACCTCTCAACTGTCCCCAATTTTGGCTCAAAATGTTGTTTTTCCCCCTTATAATCCCTCCGCAAAATAGCAATTTTGGAAGAAAACATGGAGGGTTTACAATTAAGAAATAACTGTAATAATCAGAGTTATAGATTACTTTTATTTCAGAAATGCATGTAGATTCTTTTATTTTGTCAGCTGCTCAAGTTAACAGTACTAATATTAAAGTGTCCCTTCTTTGACAGGTTCCCAGCTGTATTGTGTGGCTATTTTATATTTTTGCATCACATTTTTGTTCCATTTTTCATAAAATTGTGAGTGTTTTTGGCAAATTAGTGACAAATCATTAAAGACTGAAGTTAGAAAATAATGACAGACATTTGAGTTTCAGATTTCATACCCTTCAGAAAATTCATACTAATGCAAGACCTATTCTATTATCTTTCTAAGTTTATAAGAGCAATATTTAAAAATTGTCCTTATTTTTGGGCCTTTGTCCCACGTCTATGTATGTCTTTGCCCAGATTTCGTGCTCTGAGGTTGAGAGGTATGACAAATGTGTCAGGACCATCACAGTCAGCCAGAGACATTTCAAATTGTGACATACTTGTTGCACCCCACTCCCCCATGTAGTGACTCTCTATGTGTCCAAGCAAGGCAAGGAGTAGTTATGCAGTGTAAATGTGCAGAGTATCCCCCCATCCAAGGTAGACACAAGTACTACAGTGGCTTTTCATCTGTCCTTGATTGTGCAGAATGGTCTGGTTTATCATATTTTTGTATTGTTGATTTATGCTTATTACTCAGAAAGTGCCTGTTGCTCTGTGTTTAAGTAGCAATGCTTTAATGACCATCAGGTACGCTTGTCTGAGATTGTAAGATACAAGTAAGCTTTAATAAGCATACTGTTAAAGAATTGTCAACATTGAAAGTCTTTCTGTTGTTGCCATGCAGAGAATACTTAACTAGATAATATATAAGCCTTGGGTATTGAAATGCATATGACAGTATTTGTAAGAAAGGACAGGATTACATTATTTTAAGAAGCTCATTACACTTGTTGGAGACTTCCAGTCATCTCTGCAGGCTTTACCCGTAAACTAAACAGAATGCCAATTGTGTGGTCCATAACCTGTACAGTAATCCTTTAAGCAATGTATCTTGAGCTTGTTTCTTGTTTGCGTTTCATTTTTTACTTTGATCATGTTTTCCCCATGAAACTAGTAGATCGTTGTTGTCAGACAGCAGGTCTTTTTTGGATAAAACTATTTTTACAAGTGGGGGTATCACAGAGATTGCTACTTTCAGCATGTTACTTGGTACTTTAATAAAGCAGAATATAAATTATAATTAGAACTGCAGTGCAAGGAGAAGTGGTTTGAGTTGAGTGCTGCTTGTTTTTCTTATACTTGACTTTGACTGGTATTCCAGTAATGTATTTAAAAAGTAATTTATTTTTTCATGCCTCACAACCTTTTGTTTCCATCTAGATATTAAGTAAGCTGTCATGCAACCAATGCATTGAAATATTTTTATTCTTCTACACTTCATTTTGTCTTGATTAGACTCTCATAAAGACAGTTTGGCATCCAGGGCAGTGTATTTAATTAAATTTAGTTTTTTGTGGTTTTGAGCATAGCTCCTCCCCTTTCTAGTTGGCCACACCCCTTCCCATTGACCCCACCCATTCAGCTGTCTCCTGCAGCCCCCCTTTGATGTGAAGTCACCAGCCGCCACTGATCTACGGCATATGTGTATCTATATGTATATGTGATGTCCTTGACCACCAGTTCTGAACAGATCTGGGTGCTTCCTTTGAGGTTGTGGACATATGTGCAGAAGGCCTTATGACTGTCTCTAGTAGATGTGGCCAATTTGTACTCGAAGTTTGCTTTGGAGGATTTCACTAGTGCTCCTATTTGCTTGTTCAGGCTAAGGAGACATTGCTTCCATTTGTGCACCTGCTCTTTCTTGGTCTTGGAAAGCAATTTTTTCCGTTTGTTATAGGGTTTATTTATTGCAGATGTCCACCAGAGAGGTTTACTCTTCCTTCTGGAGGATGATTTAATCCTGTTGGGTATTCCTGATTCCATGCATCTATATAAATGCTTGTGTAGTGCTTTGGTGTAGATGTTCTTTGTGTTTCACTGTTGCAGTCATCACCTGTGGGTTATGCCTGCTGGTGGTAACTCTTGGCCGGCCCAAATACCAGAGTCAGTTTTTTTTTTTTTTGTGTGTGTGTGTGTGTCGTCTGTAGTCTTTCTTGCCATGGAGCCCGTAGCTGAAGCAGGTCACATGAGTGCTGGTCTGTTGCTACCAGAAGTTAAATTTCAGCTGAAACGTCTAAAGCTATGTACCCTGTTGGGGATCCTTTTTTCTTGCACTAACCGATGTCCAAAAAAGTTAGCAGTTGTCTCGCCTGTGGAAAGCAGATACCACATGGAGACTTCCATTCTTACTGCGTCACTTGTTTAGGCTCAGACCACCACGTCCCTCATTACCGGTTCTGTGCTCTCTTTAATGCGAGAACCATTCACTGTAGAGCTCTTTTTGTAGACAGTTATTTTCATGTTCCGTCTTCGCTTTCTGATATGACATCCATCAGCCAACAATCTGTGGACATTCCGAAAAAACGTAGAGATAAAGATAGATACAGACCACCCAAGGCTAAGCCTTCCATCAATGCTACTGCTAAGCAGGTCATCAGTTCTCCAGAATTCAGTGAGGCGCTTTCGCAGCCCCTCATGCCCGATTCGATATCTATGCAGGCTTCTACCGAGACCCTTTCGGAGTCTGGTATGCTGCAGAAATCTTCTTCATCTTCCAAGCCTTTGGTCGTCTCTGCCTCGGTTGAGTCCGGAGCCACGACACAGGCACCAGCTTCCAAGGAGGCCTTTCGCACTACCGAATCTTGACAAAAACTGACGTCATCGCATCCGACTACCATCTCTCTCAGACCGACAGATTCCCTCAGGCCTAGAAACCAGGCCACTCCTAGGAAATCTGCTTCTAGCCACCATTTTACTACTGCTCCACCCCCCAAGCACAAATGCTTAAAATGGCGGTGAATCTTATCTTCCTTATCCGGGGTACTCAGGCCACTACTTCTAAAAGGAAAAGGCGCCCTTCTCCAGAAATTATGACAGAACAGGATACTGAGGAATCTGACTATTCAATTTTTGAAGCAGAACAGCATCCCTTAACTGCTATAAGAATTGAGATGCAGAGGAATCCATCCCTTCTCCCTCCCCTCTAGAGGACCTTTCCTTTGGAGAAACCCTTCATCCCTCAGGGAACATTCCCAATGGGAATCTCAGGACTTCCCACAGTCTAAGAAAAGACTTGGTGAGTTTCTTGACCTGCCCCAACACAGACCCCTGGCCATCCCCCCTATTTTAGAAGTGGTGGATGATGTTTTCCATGAATCCAGCTTAGCCCCTGATGCCCTCCCTCCTGCTCCCAGTAAGCCTGACAGGTAATACAGAGTACCGGATTCTCACAAATTCCTGTACATAAATCCTGCTGCAGACCCAGAGGTCATTACATAGGGACCTAAAGGAGCTAAGACTAGTTCTGCCAAAAATCCTCTTCCTTCTGACAAGGACTCCAGAGCTCTAGACAGATGGGGTAAAAAAGTATACACCTCTGCAATATTTGTTATCAGAGCACTCAGTTGTCAGTTCCATATGTTAAAATATCAACAACACACTTTGGAACAATTAAAACAGAAGATTGCTACCTTTCCTGACTGTGCCAATTCTAAAGAGTTGGCAGATTTATTGCACTCTGCTTGTCAAGTGGCAAAACACTCATTACAATGTGGGTATGATGCCCTAGAAGCCTCTAGCAGGGCAGCAGTGACAGGATCTGTTATTAGGAGACCTGCATGGCTGAAGGAATAGCGTTGCCCTGATCATGTTAAGTCTAAGCTTGTTGATGCACCCCTAGATAAGGAGTGCTTATTTGGGGAAAAAGTAGAAGAGGTGTTTAAAAAGATGATAGACAAAGCAAAATCTATGTAAACAGTAAACTATTTATTTCAAGTTCAACCTCCCAGATTCAGCAGGATCTTTCCCCTCTAAGCACTGGGCCTTCCCTGCACCTAGCAGATAGGGCCAAGGTAAGCCCTGCAGGGGCAGACCATCCAGGCCCCTATTCCAGGGCCAGCAGAGAAGCAAACAATGGACCACTTCTGTCTCTAAGCCAACCTTCTGTGGCAAACACTCACAATGACTCCCCCTCTGCCCTCCCTTCACTGATCAAAAACTAGGAGGAAGACTCTCCCTCTTCAAAGACAATTGGTTTTCTGTAACAAAGGACCAATGGGTCTTAAAGATCATTTCTCAGGGATACATATTCTCTTTCAGCAAACTCCCAATTCCAAGAGGGTACCCAGACTTAGTTGGCAGAGGCAATGAAACAGGTCCAAACTCTCATATCCCAGGGAGCAGTAGAACCTGTCCTCTCAGAGCAAACAGGCAAAGACTTTTATTCCAGACTATTCCTTGTTCTCAGAAAAGAGGGCACTTGGTGCCCCATCCTGGATCTATCTTTTCTGAACATCTCCCTGGTGGTCTCCAGATTCAAAATGCTAACTTTGCAGCAGCTGCTGCCTATGCTAACAAAAAATGCTTGGTTAGTGACCCTAGACCTAAAAAATGCCTACCTCCACATCCCCATCAGGGAATCGTGCAGAAAATTCCTGCAGTTCAGAGCAAGCTCACAGCACTTTCAGTTCTCTGCGCTGCCCTTTGGCTTATCTACTGCTCCCAGAGTGTTCACCAAATGCTTGGCCCTGGCCATAGCATTCTGCATTCAGAGAAGTATACAGATTTACCCTTATGTGGACAGCTGCCTCATTCAGACAGAGTACAAAGAAAAGCTGCTCCAGGACCTTCTCTTTATGAAATCACTCCTAACTTCCCTAGGGTTCACCATCAACGAGAAGAAATCAAAACAAAACCCCACCAGGAAGATCATTTTCTTGGGAGCTTTGCTTGACACAGTATCCCAAATGGCCTTCCTATGCCCAGAAAAGCAGAGCTTCCTGCCTCTCTACTTTACCCAGCTGGCTTCCAGAAGTCACCTCGCTGCAAGGAAGTTCCTGCAAGCCCTGGGATACATGGCATCCTGCATCCTTCTCATTCCTCTGGCCAGGTTTCACATGAGAAATATTCAGTGGTATTTAAAGAATCTTTGGTGCCAGCACTCTCAGTCCCTAGAGACCTCTCCCTCTCTGATCCCATGTATAAGGGCCGAGTTTCTCTGGTGGGCAGAGGCCTGTGCCAGGAACAAGGGTCTTCCCTTTATCCTCCACTCTTCCGGCCAGACCATCACCACCGATGCCTCAGACATTGCTTGGGGTGCTCACCTAGCAGATAGATGCACCCAAGGTCTTTGGGATGCCCAGCAACTTCACTTGCACATCAATCAGAAAGAAATGATGGCAGTACAAAAAGCTCTGACATCCTTCAAACCCCATCTCAGGCCAGGAATTCTCCTTATAAAATCAGACACCACCACATTAATGTGGTATATCAACAAACAAGGGGGGACCCAGTCTTACCCCCCTGTGCAGGTTAGCCATGAGCCTCTTGCTAACAGCCACCTCCATGGGTCTACACCTAATTGCCGAATACCTACCAGGGATCAACAACACCCTGGCAGACCACCTAAGCAGCAACTTACTGGACCCCCACGAATGGCAGCTCCACAGGAAAAACTTTCTGCAAATCATCAGGAGTGGGGGACTCCAGAAGTGGATCTCTTTGCCTCGCACCTCAACCACCAGCTGCAAGGTTCTGTACCAGGGAGTATCACCTTCTAGCGTGGAAAGTGGATGCCTTGACCTTTCCCTGGAACTCTTTCCCTCTTTGTGTATGCATTCCCTCATCTGCCCCTTATTCCCAAGGTACTGTTCAAAATAAGGGAGGAGAGACCAAAGACCATCCTCATTGCTCCAGATTGTCCCAGACAGTATTGGTACCCCTTACTACACAGCTTGACCTTACAGCCCCCCAAGCAGCTTCCCCTGATCTCAGACCTCTTGACCCAGACTTACAGACCCTCAATCTTTCAGCATGGCTTATACCTTAAAAGCTAGCAAAGAGTCGCTATTAAGCAAACAGGTCCTAGACATCACAGAGGCCAGAAGGCCCAGCACCAGAAAATCATACGCAGGGAAATTTAAAAGATTCTGCTCCTGGAACCAGTCCAAGGGGGGTCAGTACCTTCCATCCCTCTTATCTTGGATTACCTAGCCGAGTTGCTCAAAAGTGGGCTCCCTTTCTCCTCTATTAAAATCTATGCCTCTGTCATTTCTGCCCATTACGATTCAGACCCACCCCTCTTCTCTCATCCTTTGATTAAACAATTCTTCAGAGGGGTTTCTAGTATCAGATCTCTCAGAAGGCCTCCCACGCCACCCTGGGACCTGAATTATGCTCTAGAAAAACTAACCTTACCTCCTTTTGAACCTGCTGCTTCTACAGAATTGAAATACCTCTCCTGGAAGACTGCCTTCCTATTAGCTGTCACCTCCGCCAGAAGGGTATCAGAACTTCAGGCTGTCATGACTGTTGAGCCCTTCATCATTTTCCATGCAGACAAGGGTCTCCCTGAGGACTAACCCCTCCTTTATGCCGAAGGTGGTGTGTGATGTGACCCTCAACCAGGCCATATACCTACCCACCTTCTTTCCCAACCCTCAAAACAAGGGGGGAAGAATTCTACAGTTGTTAGACGTGCAAAGACAACTCAGATACTATCTGGACTATACTAAACCATTCAGAAAGAATTCTACACTCGTTAGACGTGCAAAGACAACTCGGATACTATCTGGACTGTACTAAACCATTCGGAAAAACAGACCAACTACTTGTCAGCTTTGCCCTTGGGGCAGAGGGTAAGCCCATTTCCAAACAAACCATTTCCAAATGGATATAACACTGCATCCATTTCTGCTACAGACTACATGGGAAACCCCCCTAAGTCTATCCGTACCCATTCCACTAGGGCAGCCTCCACTTCCACATCCTTCCTCAGAGAAGTCCCCACCAGGGTCATCTTGGAAGCGGCCACCTGGACCTCTGTCCATACCTTTGCAAAGCATTACCACCTACCTCTTTTTTCTAAGTCTAGGGCAAGGTTTGCCTCTGCAGTTCTGCAGGGCCTGCTGATCCATGCCTAGGGCTCTATAACCCATCCTTCCACCTCTCTCCTCAACTTTGGGAATCCTCCCACAAGTGATAACTGCAACAGTGAAACATGAAAAACATAGTACAGGTGTGTGCACTTACCTTAAATGTAGATGTTCGAGTGCATTCACTGTTGCAGTCCTGGTTTCCCTCCCTCCATCCCCCCATATAGCATCTTCTCTTAAGGGAACATAAGCTTCCCATGGTGGCTTTTAGCCAGCAGGACCACTTTTCCTTATTTCCTTGTGCTTTTGATGGGCTAGGGCAAGAAAAACTGATGTAATGATGTCGGCTGCCTTGCTTTATAGCACTGATGACCTGACATCAGACTACAGGCGATGCCAGCCAAAGCAAAAAAACATTGACTCTGGTATTTGGGCCGGCTGAGGGCTACCACAGCAAGGATAACCCACAGGTGATGACTGCAACAGTGAATACACTCGAACATCTACATTTATAAGTGTACAGAACTGTACTTTTTGAATATTGGTGCCAGTTCCTACAGAGGGGGTGGGGGTTGTGAAGCTTTTTATACCATCATTCAGGAGGCTGTAGTCAGCTTTGGAGAAGTTTTTATGTCTGATCCTAGCTGGGGGGGGGGTTGGGAGAGATGGTGACTTCAGAAGTTACCTCTTCTTGGTCGGATCGTACCAGGGATGATGATACTACAGGGATGCTTCAGTGGTTACTCATGTTGGTTAATACCAAGTCCAAGATATTATCACCTCTTTTGGGGGTATGCCTATATAGTTTAAGTTGCCACAATAAATAATTCCCAGTTCAAAAGTTTGTTTTTCTAGTCACCCGAGAGTGGAGAAGCCCTCACTTGCTCAATCACTGAGAAAGTAGTGTTTGAAACCAGCACGCAGCAGGGAGTGTTTAGCAAGCATTCTTGTTGTCAACATGTTTAATACAGTAATAGTACTGATAAATTCTACAGTTCAAAGCATTGCCAGTCTTTCCAGTGTAAAAAGCCAAAGACTAAGACCATGTAGTCAGATAAACCACTCTGAGGTACAAGAATATTTTCCATCCCTAGCACCTCTCTTAATTTTGTCAAAAATCTCCCCTTCGTATTTGGTTTCAATGTGGCAACACTGAGAAGAGTGACCACATTTAACCATTAAGGGAAAGCCCCCTTGATGAATATTTAATTATCTTTCCAGAATACTCTTAATGTTGGATTTGTTTCTATTAGTTAAACTTAATGGTGCCACACTCAGTCTTTCAGTATCTTCTTGACAGTTGAGCACATTATATTCTTCCTGATAATGTGTTGAACTTGCTTCACATCTAAACCAGGGTTTCTATTATATGATCGAAGACGCATTCATTCGAATGCATCTTGATCGAACTTAAAAGAATGAAACGGCAAAATAGCGAAACGGCATATAAGCAATTTCTTTTCCTGGGAAAGAATTTGCTTGGCTGCCTTTGTTACATTGCTGTTTTTGTCACTGTAGTGCGATCTCGGAGTTGGTATATTTAAGTAGGGGGGTGGGGGGGGGGCTATGTAATGTTTTAAAGGTTTTTTTTTTCTTTTGTAGAACAGTGATTTTTTTTTTCCCTTGGAAAAAAAAATCACTGTTCTAAGTTTTAGGGATTGTAAGCTTCCGCTTACATGAGGTCGATAAATCAGAGTTCGCTTTTTAAAGCGTTCGTTGATTTAATATAGACCCACAAACTGTAGTGCAGTACCATATTGTTCCATAAAGAGCGTGGGGTGTGATTAGTGGAATTAGTAGAGTCAACCACAGCTTTCACTGAAATCTCATGTTGCAAACCATACCAGAGTTTTGACTGAAATAACCGAGGAAACGGGGGAGAAAGCTAATAACAACACTGACAGCAGTGCAACTTGTCTGCAAACTCAGAGGCCCAGCTCTTCAGCAGGTAACAATTTTTCAACTGCTGATGTGCATGATTTTATCTGTTGCCATTGTAAACAAATTTCTGGACAATGTCACACCAGTTGATAGTAGAGAATACATTTGTTCTAATGAAGGTGGTTTTTTTGTCTTTATGTGAACAAAATTCTAGAACTAGAAAAGAATATTTTTAAGTTCAAAACTGTTCAACTTGACAATCTATTTTTAAGTGAAAGTGCTAGAAGGACAGGGCTGGCCTTAGCTGATATGGTGCCCTATGCGAAGTAGTGCTCCGGTGCCCCTTAAGCCCCACCCACATCATACTCATGAAACACCCCTACCAACCATGTCCACAGGTAGATCACTCCCCAAAAAAGCCACTCCAGTCATTCATTCCGCATGAAAGCCAGTCCAGTCATTTCCTTTAATTATTTACATGCATAGAAGAAAGGATACCTTGCAATATAGTTTAAACTGCAAGTGAAGATGGACATTTCTTTTAATAAACCTGCTTTATCTGTTGCTCCTTCACACATATTTACTATAAAAGTCATGTCTTCAGAAAATATAAGCCTATGTGCCTTGGTTCAAAGGGTTGCTTAGGTTAATCTAAACAGTTTAATTTACTCTGGGTAGACGAGCAAACCTTACAGCTCAGGAAAGTAGAATAGCAATCTCTCTCCTCCCTGTGTACAGAAGCTTAAGCTAGAATAGAACAAACACAGATAGTCATTTGATAAACAATACAATCTTGCAATGAAAACAGGCTTAGCATGAACAGTAAAATTCTCTGCCACTGAAATTGCATGAAAGCCCATATTTATATAAAATGCATCTGGTCATTGGAGGATTAAGTTTACATTTGGGCTGTTTTCAAAACAGGCTCCTTCCACACATTTTTACGGCCTTGCATACATGTATTTGTTCTTTGATTTAACTTCCTGATTGCAATAAATTATATTCCTTATGTAATACAACACCACTTGTTAGAATGTGTTTTAAATTTGTAGTTTTATGCATTCTTTTAATAAGCAAAGAAACAAAATGTATAAACCAACAATACCAAAACTACCCATTTCAGAAAATTTCAACCATAAAAGGCTACTCAGACTTCTGTCATTACAATCCACCAATATCACTCAATACAAACAATCTCTGCAGAAGAGACATCATCTGAACAATTCCACATTAAAGAAATCTGTAACTAATGAAGAGATTGCCACTGGCAAACAACTTTACATGTAATGTTTAATCTACAAATTCAGTGCCTGTTGCCCTTGAAGATGTAATTGCAGGGGCGGCCCGTGCTATTGGACTGCCGGACTGCAGCCCCCTCAAAACAAAAAGAACTAAAAATAAAAATAAAAAATAGAAAAAAAAAGTTTTTAAAAATTCGTGGACTTCGCGCATGCGCAGTAGTCCAGACTACTGCGAGTCTATGCGCATGCTCCAGGCAGTCCGGCAGTCCCGATAGGGGGACACAAGGATACGTCTGTGCACTTTTAAAGTGCACAGACTCGCTGTGATAATGCATCTGGGCCGGACTGCAACAGCAGCAGTCGGGAATTACTACAGTCTCATCGGGGAAAGGCTTTGAATTTCAGGGATCTCGCGGGTCTTTGGAGTATTGCGCGGGCAGGATGTACGTTGGTTGGATATTATGGAGAACGGACAGGTAAGTGTATGGTGCTTTTTACATTTTGAAAGTATGGTGCTTTTTACTTTGTCTGGTACTTGCTTTGTTTTTACTGTTTGAATGCTTGGTATGGTGCTTGCTTTTATACCTGTTTGAATTTATGGGGTGTGTGTGTGTGTGTGTGTGTGTGTGTGTGTATGTATGTAGCATTTCTTGAACATTTCTCCTCAATTAATACCACTTTTTTTAGCTCTGTGTATGTGTGAGAACTGTGTGTATGCAGAGATTCTACTAGTGTGCATCTGGATGCCACAGGAAGGAGAAAAAAATGTAATTTTAGTATATTTAACTATTGCCTCAAGGTTAGATGATGTGGAACCGAGGTTTGTGTGCATTAATACCTAGTTCAAATCAGAGAAGCACAGTGGAGTGAGACACTGACCATTTAAAGCTTTTCTATTCTTTCTTTGGTGAACATGTTGCAATCGTGTCTCAGCTAATTAATTGTGTTAGAGCTCTGAAACTAAGCACGATTACTCCTTTGACCACAATTTATTTGGTACACCATATGCAGTACATTGATATTGTTTTAAAAGATTAGTTGTCATTCTTCAGTGATGTTTGCCAACTGGATAACAGCTGAATCACACAGTACTTACTTATCTAGATGTTTGTGAATCAGCCTGTCCAGATACTCTTTAAAGTATGACTTGCAAAAATGCAAGTGGCAAGTGTTACAAAAACAGTAAGATGAGAAGAAAAAAGGTGATACAGAAAATGGGCAAAAAAAAAAAAAAACTCACAGTGGTACACTTAAATCATAGCAACTGAGAGTATAAGCAGTAATATGCACTGTCAGTGATGTGAGGGTAAGATGGCTACGTAGGTGCTTTACCCTAATTTGTTATCCATGATCAATAAAACATTTAATTGACAAGACAGCAGCACATTTTGAAGCAATTGTTTCTTGGCCATCTTCATATGAGTGATGATGATGGAGCTTATAACAACAGAATTTAGAATGAGTATTTAAATGTAAGTTTTTTTAAGGCATGGGGAAGTGTTCATTATTGTAACAGTCTGAAAATAATTGAAGCGAACAGAGAAGTATCCCTTTCAGTGATGCCAGACTATGTATATTAGATAATATGAAGCAGTGATGGTGTTGTATTTGTAGGACAAGGGAGATAAAGAGGCACATTTTAGCTAGTGAGGTTTGCAGAGGTTAAGAATTATAGGATAAGATCATACAACCAAACCACATTTATGAAAAATCCAAGTAATTTATGAAATTTTCACATTGAAACCCTGCAGTAGACATATACAGTATGCAGAATGTATATTGCACAGTTATGCATATCAGTACTTCATATAGGACAACTGCACCCAAATGTGTGTGTGTGTGTGTGTGTGTGTGTGTGTGTGTGTGTGTGTGTGTGTGTGTGTGTGTGTGCACCCCAGGTGCTCATGGTGGTGTGGTAGGGAATACCTCAGGCTTGAACCCTGTACCCAGGTGTTAAAGACTTGAGTTCCCTACCCACCACCATTTGTAAAAAAAATTGCAGATTTTTGCCTCATATTTGATCTGATCTGTTCCTCATAATATCTGTGGTTTGTAAATGTTGCAATGCTTGATATTTGATGGTGTAGTAGTAGCATTGTTGCCTCACAGCTGCAGGTTCTCGGGTTTGATTCTTGGTTGGGGTTCCTTCTTTGTGGGGTCTGTTATCTTCTCCCTGTGTTTGTGTGGGTTTGCTTTTATTTGATGGTGCACTGGTAGCATTGTTGCCTCACAGCTGCAGGTTCTCAGGTGTGATTCTTGGCTGGGGTTCCTTTTTTGTGGGGTCTGTTACCTTCTCCCTGTGTTTGTGTGGGTTTGCTTTTATTTGATGGTGCACTGGTAGCATTGTTGCCTCACAGCTGCAGGTTTTCAGGTTTGATTCTTGGCTGGAGTTCCTTCTTTGTGGGGTCTGTTATTTTCTCCCTGTGTTTGTGTGGGTTTGCTTTTATTTGATGGTGCACTGGTAGCATTGTTGCCTCACAGCTGCATGTTCTCAGGTTTGATTCTTGGCTGGGGTTCCTTCTTTGTGGGGTCTGTATCTTCTCCCTGTGTTTGTGTGGGTTTGCTTTTGTGTCCTCCCATGTTACAAAGACATGTCTGCATTATTTCTTCCCGGGCCTCTGCTGAAAATTGTTTTTTTTTGTTCCAAGTCAGACTGTCCTGATAACAAATGTTAAATAAAATTGACAGGCATTTGAATTTCAGACTTCAGGTTTCTGAATGTTTAATTTCTTACATATTTGATGGTGCAGTGGTAGTATTGTTGCCTCACCACTATAGGTTTTCTGGTTTGATTCTTGGTTGGGGTGCCTTCTGTGTGGAGTCTGCATCTCCTCCCTGTGTTTGTGTGGATTTGCTCTGGTGCCCTGTCACTTTACAAAGACGTGTCTGCAGTATTAATCCCTGCGTCTCTGATGAAAATTGTTTTTGTTCTGTCAGCAGTAAAATTGACAGGCATTTGAATTTCAGACTTCAGGTTTCTGAATGTTTAATTCCTTGTGTATTTGATGGTGCAGTTGTAGTATTGTTGCCTCACAGCTATAGGTTTTCTGGTTTGATTCTTGTTTGGGGTGCCTTCTGTGTGGAGTCTGCATCTCTTCCCTGTGTTTGTGTGGATTTACTCTGGTTCCCTGTCATTTTACAAAGACGTGTCTGCAGTATTAATCCCTGGGTCTATGCTGAAAATTGTTTTTGTTCTGTCAGCAGTAAAATTGACAGACATTTGAATTTCAAACTTCATGTTCTTCAGAATACATAGTTGCACAACCTTTTTTTCTAGCAATTTTCTAAGTTTATAAGATGAATATTTTAAATTTGTCCCTATTTTTGGGACTGTATTCCCCCATTATTGGCTTCGTCCAGGTTTTTGTGCTAAGGTTGACAGCTATGTCAAGAACTGAATTCACTGAATATGTTTGAGGGCTGTATTCCCTCATTACTGGGTTTGTCCAGGTGTTTTGTACTAAGAGGTTGACAGCTATGGTGAGAACTGAATTCACTAAATGATAGCCATTTAAGTTTCAGTCTTCCTCTCTTTTACAAAGCAGCTGATGTGGCGTAGTGGTATGTTACTCTGACTGTTTTTGCTCGGGACCTTGGCAGTAAAATATATGGTGGCAACACAACATTTTATTCTAGCAACTTTCCAAGATTATACAAGCAATGTTTAATGTGTCCCTGGTTTAGGGTTTTGACCCCCAATACATTTTGGCTTTTTCCAGTTTTTGAGCTGCGAAGTTGAGATGCAGTTGAGTATTGAGTAGATTTTACAAGGAGCTGAGAGCTGCAGGGGAATAGAAGTTTAGTGGTTTGCCTAGTTAATACTATAGCACAACAGGTTGTGTACTTGCTTTTGATGCAGAAGGCTGTGGGTTCTACTCCCACAAGGGGTGGATGCTGCCGTACTGAGTATGTTCTCCTTGGTGAAGATACTAACTATGAGTCTATCAGTTTGCCATCCATTTCCTCTTGCAATATTATTAGTAGCTTATCATTTTTTAATGTAATATAGGCAATTTATTCCTGAGGGGCAACAGACACTTTATTTTTCGATGAAACCATGAAATATAAAGGTGATTGCAAGCAGCAACCTCTTCATTAGTTACAGATTTCTTTAATGTGGAATTATTTAGATGACTTACTTCAGAGATTGTGCATATTTACTGATAATGGACTGTAGAATTGTGCATATTTACTGATAAAGGTGGACTGTAGAATTGTGCATATTTACCAATAATGGTGGACTGCAGAATTGTGCATATTTACTAATAATGGTGGACTGTAGAATTGTGTATATTTACTAATAATGGTGGACTGTGGAAGTCTGAGTAGACTTTTTTATGATAAATGTTCTCAACTGGGCAGTTTTGCCATTATGGGTGCATATGGTTTGTTTCATTGCTTACTGGAAAAATGTTCAAAACAAATTTAAAACACCCTCTAACAAGTGTACTGTATTGTACAAGGAATATAATTTTAGTACAGTGAGGAAAGTGTATCAACGAGCACATGTATGTTTCATATGCAAGGGGCCTATGATTTGAAAACGGCCCAAAATTAATCTTTATCTGCCACTGGCAAAATGTATTTTCTTTGAATGTGGGTTTCAATGCTGTTTCAATGAATGTGAGTTTCAAGGGCAGAGAAGTTTTAATGCTAAGTTTTCATTGTGAGACTGCATTGCTTTGTTTAACAGATGACTTAGTGTTTGTGCTGTAAAATACAAAATAAAACTTTCAAATGAAGTCCAACTCATCATAGAAGTAAAGCAGTATGCACATTAGTGTTTATGGTAAATGGAGTGAAATAGCCAAGTAATGGTTAATTGGAATGGCTGCAGAGGCTCCATTCAACCATTATTTTGTCAGGGGGGAAGGGCAGCAAACTCAGACAGGCCCAGCTGAACTATACCTCCCAACTGTCCAGATTTTCAAAGAATGAATAGATTTTTGCTTCTTATTTTTGGTTTGTTCTTCATAAAATTTGTAGTTTTCTGGCAAATCATTTAGGAATTAAGTCACTAAATAATAAGTTTCAGACTTCATAACCTTCAGAAAAATGCATGTTAAAGTAAGAGCTGTTCTATCAACTGTCTCAATTTATACAAGAGCAATTTTTAGTACTGTTTATATGTGCCCCCAATATATTTGGCCTTGTTCAGATTTACTGCATTAACAGGTTGAGAGGTACATGCAAATAAATTGCTTTACAGAATTAGGCATAGTCAACCTCTCAACTGTCCCCAATTTTTGGCTCAAAATGTTGCTCTTCCCCCTAATAATCCCTCCGCAAAATAACAATTTTGGAAGAAAACATGGAGGGTTTACAATTAAGAAATAACTGTAGGAATCAAAGTTATAGATTACTTGAAATGCATGTAGATTCTTTTATTTTGTCAGCTGCTCAAGGTAGCAGTACTAATATTAAAGTGTCCCTTCTTTGACAGGTAGTAGCTGTATTGTGTGTCTATTTTATATTTTTGCATCACATTTTTGGTCCATTTTTCATAAAATTGTGTTTTTTGGCAAATTAGTGACAAATCACTAAAGACTGAAGTTAGAAAATGACAGACATTTGAGTTTCAGATTTTATACCCTTCAGAAAATTCATACTAATGCAAGACCTATTCTATTATCTTTCTAAGTTTATTAGAGCAATATTTAAAATTGTCCTTATTTTTGGGCCTTTGTCCCACTTCTGTGTATGGCTTTGTCCAGATTTCTTGCTCTTGAGGTTGAGAGGTATGACAAATGTGTCAGGGCCATCACAGTCAGCCAGAGACATTTCAAATTGTGACATGCTTGTTGCACCCCACTCCCCCATGTAGTGACTCTGGATGTGTCCAAGCAAGGCAAGGAGTAGTTGTGTCTACCTTGGATGGGGAGGACACACTGCATAAGTACTACAGTGGCTTTTCATCTGTCCTTGATTTTGCAGAATGGTCTGGTTTCTGTCATATTTTGTACTGTTGATTTATGCTTATTACTCAGATTTATGCTTATTACTCAAAGTGCCTTTTGCTCTGTGTTTAAGTAGCAATGCTTTAATGACCATAAGGTAAGCTTGTCTGAGATCGTAAGATGCAAGTAAGCTTTAATAAGCATACTGTTAAAGATTTGCCAACATTGAAAGCCTTTCTGTTGTTGCCATGCAGAGAATACTTGACTAGATAATGTATAAGCCTTGGGTATTAAAGGACAGGATTCCATTATTTTAAATAGCTCATTACACTTGTTGGAGACTTCCAGTCATCTCTACAGACTTTACCCGTAAACTAAACAGAATGCCAATCATGTGTGGTCCATAACCTGTACAGTAATCCTTTAAGCAATGTATCTTGAGCTTGTTTCTTGTTTGCTTTTCATTTTTTACTTTTATCATGTTTTCCCCATGAAACAAGTTGTCAGGCAGCAGGTCTTTTTTGGATAAGAAACATTTTTACAAGTGGGGGCATCACATAGATTTCTACTTTCAGCATGTTACTTGGTACTTTAATAAAGCTGAATATATTATAATTAGAACTGCAGTGCAAGGAGAAGTGGTTTGAGTTGAGTGCTTCTGGTTTTTCTTATACTTGATTTTGACTGGAATTCCAGTAATGTATTTAAAAAGTATTTGTTTTTTCATGCCTCGCAACCTTTTGTTTCCATCTAGATATTAAGTAAGCTGTCATGCAGCCAATGCATTGAAATATTTTTATTTTTCTACACTTATTTTTGTCTTGATTGGACTTTCATAATGATGGTTTGCCACCCAGGGCAGCGTATTTAATTAAAGTTAGTTTTTTGTGGTTTAGTGCATAGCTCCTCCCCTTTCTGGTTGACCCCACCCATTCAGCTGTCTCCTGCAGCCCCCCTGTGATTTGAAGTCACCAGTCGCCACTGTGTAATTGCCTATATTACATTAACAAATTGTTAAACTGGTAATATTGCAGTAGGAAATGACTAATCTGACAAAGTTCATAGTTGCTAGACATCTCATTCAAAGGAGGACATGAGTATAGAACCCTTATCTGCCCTTAAAATGCACCAAATAATTAGCAATCAAATGGGCACTGCAATATTAATACTACCATCTACATGACTATTCACAATTATTAAAGATATTACTAGATTTTTTTTAAATCTTCCAGAAGACACACATCTCTAAAAATATCATATTAAGATAGACAGATAAGGCTACCTTTTAGCACTGCCCTCCATAGTATCATAGGAGATTACTAGGCTATCGACCTGGAGGTCATTCTGGATACTGGCTAAGGCTCTTGCCACCCCTATTGTGCCTTTTTTAGGCAAGATTCAAATGTCAAATTCACCACCCTAACAGGTACAAGCAAGCAAAATCTGAGGGTAATGTTACTTAATGCTAGAATTCTAAACCTTAAAATGCACTTGAGGCAATCCTTAAAATAGAGAACATCGACATCTATGCAGTGACAGAGACCTGGTTCAAGGCTCCAGAGAGCAGCCCTGCATTACCAGGCTATAATTCATACCACACTTTCCGTCCACCTAACCTGGACCGAAGCACTAAAGGCGGAGGTGTGGCCATATTCATTAAGGATATCCACACCTCCAGGCTATTTACTCAGCATAATGCATCCGCGATTATCCAAGTGCAACTAAATCTGGGCAAGACCGCAATCCAAATTGTAGCTTGTAACAGATCCCCCACCATGCCCCAGGATTCCCACTCCTCATTTCTTGATACACTGGAAAATATTAGGGTACAACCTAACACCCTAATAATGGGCGATTTCAACTACTCCACCATTAACTGGGAAAACTACTCGTGTACCAACTCTTGTGCTCAAAGTTTTCTGGAATTCATCAATTCCAGTGCCTTGGATCAACTTATCCACACCCCCACCAGGGTCAGCAATATCCTAGACCTGGTCATTACCAGCATGGGCAACCGGTGTTCCACACCAGAGGTAAGTTCCTCATTAGTCAGATCCGACCACAAGCCAATCACCCTGGACATCCACATCTCACCCCCATCCCCCATTAGGGAAACCACCGTAAAAAATTTCTCCAAAGCCAACTTCACGCTTCTTAAGACAGAAGTGGCAAACTTCACGACACCCATGCCGACTGACACAGGTATGACTGCTGAATCCTATACAATTGCACTTTATAAGCACTTACACGAGTGCATGGACCGTGCAATCCCTAACAGAACCAAGATGCTATCCTCCAAAAAAAGGAAGCCAATCTGGTGGTCCCCTGCGATAAACAAACTCTACAACAGAAGAAAGAAACTGTTGCAAAAAAGAGTAAAAATCCCATGATTGGAGATCCCTCATAAAATCCTCCAACGCTAGTTACAAAAACAAAATCGCCACTGATTCTAAAGACAACCACAAAGCATTCTATAACTATGTCAAGAATCTTAATGGCAACACTCAGATCTGGTCTGAGTTGCAGCACAATGGCACTAAATATACAGAACCAACTGATATTGCCAGCATCCTGGCAGATAGGTTCAGTGTTAACTTTACCCCCCTCTCATTCCCTAAGAATGCAAAGTTCCTGTAATCATGGCTGCACAGGTAAAAACACACTCTCCAAAGCCAAGAACACAGCATCCATGGGACCTGACAACATTCCAGGCTGCGTTCTACATGAACTACAGAACGAACTGGCAGCCCACCTAAGTACCATGTTCAGTCATAGCCTCACCTCTGGCTTTGTGCCCACTGAATGGTGCACAGCAATGGTTATCGCACTCCACAAAGGGGGAACCAGCACAGACCCCGGGAACTACCACCCCATTAGCCTGACGAGCCTGGTCTGCAAGGCTCTGGAATGTATCATCATGGAACTTATAAACAATGACATTGGTAATCTCCAAACTCTGGACCCTACCCAGTTTGGGTTTGTAAAAGGCAGATCATGTCTCCTAAACCTGATAGACTTCTTTGAAGCGGTTAACAAAGCTGTAGATGAGGGTAAGGTGGTTCACACGGCTTATCTAGATCTCGCCAAGGCTTTCGACACCATCTCCCTCACTGGAATTATAGATAAACTCACTAAGCTAGCTATAAATCCCTATGTCACAAGATGGGTTGCCAACTGGCTCACTGACAGTATCCACACTGTGAAAGTAGCAGACTCTAAATCCAACTTCATACCAGTGACAAGTGATGACCACAGGGTTCAGTCCTAGGTCCTCTCCTGTTTAGTATCTACTTCTCTGAAGTACAGGCTAACACAGAAGGTCTTTGGCTAACAAAGTTTGCAGATGACTGAAAACTAGGAGCCATAATCAAAACTCCTAACGATGTGGACATCCTACAAAAGGGCCTCACTGAGACAGATGCCTGGTATCAAAGCCATGACCTCAAGCTCAGTGCCAAAATGTGCATTGTCATCCCTTTTGGTAAAAACTCTGTACCCATGAACTACCACATAGGCGGTAGTCTACTTAACACCGAAAGTGTGATGAGACCGTGGGATACAGGTGGACAGTAGTCTCTCCTTTGATAATCACATTGTCACAGTAGTCAGGAAATCCTTCTACGTGGCACACTTCATCACAAAAGTTTTCTCATCCAGGAAAAAAGAGGTCATTGTTCCCCTCTGCTCATCACTCATTAGACCCATTATAGAGTACAATGCCCCTTTTGGTATGTACCTCACAAGTCATCTACAACTGGAAAAGCCACAGAAATACCTCACAAAGAGGATTACCAGCCTCAAACAGATGCTCTACACAGACCATCTCAAAAAACTCCAGCTTTACTCTGTCGCATATCGCCTACTCAGAGGCGATCTCTGCCTAACATACAAAGCTATGTCAAACCCAGAGCTGTTGGACATGCTCCACTTAAAGAAATCCCAGTCCCTCCAAGCTACACACTCTAGGGACCTAAACCTTGTCACCACAATAAACAGAACATGCTGGAGGGATATATTCCTGTCCCAGAGACTTCCCGTACTCTGAAACAAACTACCTATCTATATCAAACAAAGCTCCTCATTAGCACTCTTCAAGAAAAATCTTGATGATTGGATGGGAGATAAGAAATTCACCCCGGGGATCACTTCTGTGGCTCTGCTTGACAGGGGCACAGGAAAATAATTTTCTTGGGTGGCAAAAGCCAGGGTACCATTTGGCTAGGCTTATATAGGCCCTAGGGCCAATAGCCTAGTTACCTACCTGTGAACCTAGCCATTTCAACCCAATATAATACCATTAGCAGTACTAGGCAATACCTAATATTGCATTTAGTGATGACTGCCCATGTCCAGGAGGGTCGTGGGCACTGTCCCCAATAAGAATTTACGGTGCCCCATCCAGTTGTCCAGGTTCCTCTTGAACAGTGACATAAAGGTGCTCTATTTCACATATATTGATAGCCAGTTCCAAAGATGTGACAGTTGCTGGGAGATAAATCTGTCCCTCCAGCATGTCCTATTAAAGTCGCCGGCCATATTTAAGTCCAGTCATTACTGAAGAAAAATTAGCAGTTGCTGTTCTGCTTAAAATATTCCCCAAACATCTAAAATATTAAGTTAACTACAACATTCTAAAACATTTTATATGATGAACACACGCTTACCATAACTAATCTCTTGTCACCTATGCAGATGTTAAAGCAGCTATGTTGATATTTATTACCTTACTTTATGCAACAGGACATTATTGTAAGTTGTTGTTGTATTTCGGCTTTTCCCGGTTAGGGGTCGCCACAGCGGAACTCCGGTCCGCTAATTATTGGCAGTAGATTTTCACGAATGCCGAGGTGCCAGCTCAGTGTTCAACCTTCAGCAAAGGCACGCCCATTTACGCATGTCTTTCGAATGCCCACCCAACCGGGAGGACATGCAGGACATTATTGTAAGTAGAGTTCTTTATTTTATTTCTTCCTCTTTTAACACATTAGCACCCAGTCCCACAATGTGTGTGTGTGTGTGTGTGTGTGTGTGTGTGTGTGTCTGTGTGTATATGTATGTATATATATATATATATATATATATATGTAAATACTGATCTCTGCTGAAGTCAACTGTTTCCACCTCTGCCTATTTAAGTTTTTAAGCCTTCACTTTGAATTGCAAAATTATTTATACAAATGGAATTTATTATCATAATCTTATATGGCTTACAAGACATTATAATAAACAGGGTCTGCTGCTGTTTGTTAATTTATACACAATATTAATAAATCTGAATTGGTCCAAAAGTCTCAAAAACGTCTTCAGAACTTGTTTATTTAGAATTTTAATGCCTTCTCATCTTGCCATTATAAAGAGGACAGTTGTCAACAAGGAATGCAATGTTCTCAGTAGCACCAAACTTCCTTCTTGCCTGCTGATGTAATGCTGTGGCCCAGAACTATCAAATGAGGTAACTAAAGTAATGGCTTTATCCTTTGACATTTCTGTAACAAAGTATACTGCCTAGTAGTGTGAGCTGTAGTTTTTTTGTCCGCAATGTGACTGAATGAGAGGGTAGTATTAAGATGTGCAGGTGCTCTTTTTACTACCTTCTGCAGTTTCTACCATTATAGATTAACTTATCTAATAAAAGTTTTAATTTTAGCAGTGAAATTGGCTAATTGTGACCTCTCTTCTGATTTGCTGTGGGCATATACACACTGACTGCTGGTAGTTTGGGAAGGGAAGATTTTCACCCAACACCTGCTACTCCTAGGGTTTGTCTAATTGGATAACAACATGTCCAATCCCTTACACAAGAGTAACATTTAATATAGCCAATAGAACGTCATCTTTTTCATCATGTTATTCAATCCACTTCCTTAACCTTCTCAAGTCTCTTATTATTTTGCCATTATTAAGAACATGCACCATACATTTCTTCATACCTCATTGCAGCAAATATCACAAATTAACACCATTAGAAAAAAAACTAACAGTTTTTTTTACTTTGTAACTGATCTACTCCTTCTGCTGACTGCCTCCTACCTTGACCCATCCCTTCTCTCTCCTGTCCTAATAAATACATTGTTCTACCTTATTTCACCTCCATTCTAATTAACTCTATAACACATACACATATTTAATAAAAAATACCCATCCTTACCACTCTTTCTGCACTCAGCTCTTGCTCATATTACCTACTATCAAACCCCCACCATTATACTTATCTCCTGCACTAATCAAAAAACTCCTCCAAATCAAACCTATACCCATTTTTCTATGTCATCCACCCTCCATGATATTACATTTCTTCATTTCTACAAACCAAAATCTTTAGCTTGTAGAACACACTCGTACAACACCTAAATAAGGTCTAAAATTAGAATTAAGGTAATGCCTTCTGTGCTTTGATACTTTTCTTCATAACAGCTATGTAGAATCCAGGTCCTTTGTTTCTAGAAACCACAATTTTGCCTGGGTGTATATCACTTGATCAAAATACCAGTTCAGCAAATACCTATTCATCGATCCCTATTCAGTGCACTACCCTTTTATCAATAAATCAAATCAGTGAATGTTTTCGCAGGGCACTAATTTAGTAGGCCAACATTCCGAGCGATACACATCACAGTATAACAAACCCACCAAACAGGGGGCAATGCCACCCTTCCCAATTTTATATACTATCTCTGAGATCACACTACAGTGGGAAAAGGGCAGATTTCCACATGTTGGCCAAATAACTCAGTATCTTGGAAAAAAAGTTCATTGATTTGTGTGTTTGATAAAAGGACATTCACTGAATAGTGGTTAATAAATTGGTATTCCCTGAATTGGTGTTTCAGTCAAGTGATATAGACCCATTTTTGCCTTCCCCAAAACATCGAAAGAGATCCAGTTCTCTCTTTCTCTATAATATTAGCATCAGAAGCAGAGGCAATAAGTTGACTGACCTCCAACTCATAACTCCCGAGACTTCCTTGTTCTATAAGAAAAGTGTCTCAAACCTAACATCAGAAATGAAGAATCCTCCCTCCATTACATTGTTATCAGGGCTGAAATAAAAAGCAAAAAAGTTGGAGGACATGATGCTTTGTATTCCAAGATAGGTAGGTACATGGACTGGTGCAAAGACCCTTTTCTGGGTCTTTAATATGGGATGGGCATAGTGGAATATAACATTTTGCACAATGAATCTCTTAGCCGTAATGTAGTAGTGAAGGGAACCACAGATACGGTTTGATTCAATACAACAAATATCCATAAAACAGCATGGCAGAAACAGTATTACATTGCACTATATATACAAAAACTATTAGTCATTTCATAGCAGTCCATCTGTAGTACAGTCATAACATGCCTATGCAATGTCATGTTTTCAGAAACTATGTATAGATTTATGAATATTTGGTTGAGAGGTAGACTTGATCATCAGAGAAGGTATCCCTAGGGGGTAGTGTATAAAGAGAATTCATGAAATAAAGCACAACAGATAAAGCAAAGTTTAGAGCTATATGCAGGGGTGTTTTGACTCTGGGAAGAGGAAGTGCTACTATGCAATGTACTTTAATCATTATCCCTAAAACACTTGCATTTTGCTTCATTATGTAGGAACCCGGACAGTGCCTGTTTGACTCCCAGGTGATTAGTTTCTGATTTCAGGGTTGTTGAAAAGTCTACTCCACACTGCATGGTGTAATCTGAAAAATATTTTTTCCCCTCTATGGTAGTTTTAGATGGGGTCTGCTTAAGATTAGAATGTTTTCTTGGAAATCTCTTAAGAGTGTAGACCTTTTCAATTATTGGCAGTTCTTCTCAGGAGTGGTTAGTATAGCAATAACAAAGCCAACCGCGGGTAAATTTAGCATTACCCACACCCAGAAGTGGTTATTGCTATTATACCATGACATTATTTAAGAAAAGAAACTATTCCTTTTCTTAAATAATGGCATAGTATAATGCCTGTTTACTGCCCTTCCGCAGATGCCTGGCATCCGGCAGTTCTGATGTACTGCGCCGCCCGCGCAGTACATCAGAGTTGGCAAAACAAACGAGAAAGCAAGATCTCCGTTGCTTTTTATAGTGTCTCGCATGTAAATGAGTTTAACATAGGAGATGTCCGTTGCTTATTTTAACTGTCTCGCTATGTTAAACTCATTTAACATAGCGAGACATTCAAAAAGCACGGAGATCTTGCTTTCTCCTATCTGTTTTTTAACTAATGCGCTATGTTAAATGGGTTTAACATAGCGAGACAGTTAAAAAAAGCAGGAGGATCTCGCTTGCTTATTATTTTCTCGCTCTTATGTTAAACCCATTTAACATAGCGAATATACTAATGGAAAAAGTCCGGGGACCGACCTTTTCCATTAGTATAACTTCGATTTAACCTGGCCAATCAGCTTTGGCGGGGTGCCGCGTTTAGGATCATGGTATAATAACATTAAATTAATACTTTGCATATTAGTGTACCTAATAAGAAAGTAGATCTTGCTGTCATAGGTAGCCAGTTTAGTTTCTTTAGTATAACACAGTGGTGTGCCCATGAATCTGTCATCAGAGCAAATATGCAAATTATTTTCTTTTATTTGCAATCTTTGGATATTACATACCAAGCTGAAAACGAAGTCAAATGCCATAACAAAGTTTTGGAAGTAGAACATTTTTAGCAAGGGCAAGCCAGGATTCTGTTGAGACTAGAGGACTGATTTTGTAGCAGAGCTTTAGTTGGGAAAGGACTTTGTAACAATGTAAAATATTTGATGAGAGATAAATAGCTAGGTCTAGAGTGATGTGTGTAGATGTTATTTATAGTCATTAATGTATGGAATGGTATTGTTGTGCATGTCATAAGTGGTAAAGATAGGCAGGGTAAGAAGTTTGTAATTACAGGCAAAGGAATGTCTTGTCTTAAGCTTGGGGAGACAATTCACAGTATTCTTGAAAGAGTTGAGGTCCTTGTTGTATAGCAGTGTTAGTATATTTAAAGATTTTTTTCATGTAGTTTTACCATTCAAACACCAATTCTTCAAGCCTCAACTCCCTGAAAATCAGTTCACCGACAACACTGACATTTCTTGACGCACGCACGTTCCTCCTTACAGCAGACTGTCGAACCGCAAAGTAACTTTTTTTTTTTAACTGTCCTGGCCAACCTGCAGCTGTAAGTGGGAGGGCGCTTTCCCCCCTCCCCCATAGTTCTGGCTTCTGGTTACACTTCAGCAGGGCGCAGAGAAGAGCGCAAACTTTGTTAATTAAAATAAATAAAAACTGTGCCCTTTAAGAGGCTGGCCTTTATGGCGCCCTAGGCGGTTGCCTATTTTGCCTATGCGTAAGGCCGGCCATGTAGAAGGAGCCGTGTCCCCAAGGGTCTTAGAATCTGGAAGTACCCTCAGGGAGTATAAGTAAATTCAGTGTTACATTTAGAATTACTGAAATTATTTGACCGTGCTGGTTTAGAACTTACTAGACTCATTATTAAAGAAAATGAAAGATGCCTGAGTAAATTTAAAGACAATCTATTTAAATTAGTTGATTCCATTACAGTGGATTTGGATTTTCAAAGGCACAGAGCCCATTTCAATAAAATGTTTGAAGTGACAGATAACACGTTTACACAAGTTAAACATTGGAAAGACAAAAAATTGATCCGCGATGATACAGATTATCAAAACAAGACAGTATACCCCCACCAGTAAAACTGTACCAACCACCCACTTTTCCAGGAGACAATGTTTCTCATCCTAATGACAACAGTGATAGTATGGGTAACACAGAAGTCCCTTTAGAGGAACTTCACCCAAGAAGATCAGAGAGATTGGTGAACCAACGGAGAGAGAATTTTAAATGGTAACAGAACTTTAATACCAGGACAGGTTCGATGAGACACAAATTCAGCAACAGGAGCAGCAGTGGTGACCCCAGGTTATGACACTTGTACTGATGGCATACACGGTGACACTAATGCAGTGAATATTATGTCAATATTCATTGTGTTACACTGCTGCAGTCATTACACTGAGGTTATCCTGCCGTCAGGCGGTTCCCAAGTCGGCCTGAGTTCCAAAGTCTTGGTCCGACGTCGGTTGCTGTCACCTCCTCCCTGACGTCAGTGCGACAGGGGTACAGAAGATGCAGCCAACGCTATTTTCTTCAGTCTTTCTTGCCGCGCGGTGCCCGAAGCAAAAACAGTTCGTAAGTGCCGGTCAGCTTTCTCCTGAGATTTTCATTCCGAATCCAGAACCGAAGTCTTCTGCAAAGCTAAGTACCCCGTTGGGGAAACTTTTTCTTGCCTCAGACCGATGTCAGTAAAAGTTAATAACTGTATTTCTTGTGGGAAGCAAATACCTCATAAGGATTTCCATTCTTATTGTATCCCATGCCTAGGCCCAGACCACGACGTCACTGGTTGTCGGTTTTGTGCTAGTTTTAACAAATGTACTATCAAGCGTCTGTTTGATTTTGCCTGACATTATTTTGGTAAAAAATTCAATTATACCATGCCGTTGGAACTACCGATAACCGGAATACATAAAAAGCGCAAGGACAAGGATAGGCATCCGAGGCCTAAAACTGATGATGAGGCCTCTTCTAGGCCAGTCGCCGGTTCTCCTGTTTTCAGCGAGGTGCCTTCGCAGCCCCTGATGACCGCTTCTGTAGAACCACAGGCCGCCTCTGACTCCCACATGGAGATGGCTGGGCCTTCGGATGCACAAGTTATTCAGCCTACCGAAACTAACCCTTCAGAGGGATCCGGAGTAGCTGAGCTACCCGCAGCTTCAGAGGGTGTTTTCAGACATACTCAGTTAAGCATTAAACCCTCTGCTAAGTCTAAGCCAGCTTTAAAATCAAAGAAACAAATACAGCGTTCTCCAGCACAGGCCTCCATGCCTAAGAAACAAATGCTCAAGATGGCCGAAGACGTAATCACTCTGATCAGGGGGTTCCAACCCCCTCCTGATAAAAGACCTAGACAGGATGCAGACTATGACTCATCCGACCAGGTGTCCATCTCTTCAGATTCATCCTCAGACCTAGCATATTCTTTACCCCCTTATGAGGATTCTGATGCTGAGGAGTCAATTCCATCAGCCTCTCCGTCTGAGGATTACTCCTTTGGGGAAACATTGCATACCATGAGGGAGCATTTCCATTGGGAAGGCCAGGATTACTCAGAATCCAAGAAAAGGCTCAGAGACTTCCTTTTATTACCTCAACACAGACCCCTTGCAATTCCGCCGTTAGATATTGTGGATGATGTGTACACTGAATCCAGCCTAAATCATGATTCCTTACCTCCAGCCCCAGTTAAACCTGACAGATACTACAGAGTCCCTGAATCTCACAAATTTCTGTACAAAAGCCCTGTTGCTGACCCTGAAACTATTTTCCAGGGACCCAAAGGGGTTAAGGCCTCATCAGCTAAGAATCCAGTTCCCTCTGACAGAGATTCCAGAGCATTAGACAGATGGGGAAAGAAAGTATATACGTCTGCAACTTTAGCAATGAGAGCCTTAAATTGCCAGTTTCACATGTTAAAATATTAGCAAATTCTACTGTCTCAGTTGAAACAAAAAAAATGCTTCCAGATTCAGATCCTCCTACTTTTAAAGAAATGCAGGATTTATTGCATGCAGCTAAACAGGTGAGAAAACATACTTTGCAATGTGGTTTTGACTCTTTAGAGGCCTCCTGTAGAGCAGCCGTTATAGGCTCTGTCATTAGAAGACATGCTTGGTTAAAAGAACATACGTTACCAGACCATGTTAAAACAAAATTATTGGATGCACCTTTGCAGCAGGATGTGTTATTTGGAGTTAAGGCAGAAGAGGTATTAAAGAAGATGGAGGATAAGGCGAAATCTATGCAAACGGTGAAAGATTTCTTACAGGTTCAGCCTCCTAGATTTAGCAGAAATTGGCCAACTATGAATTGGTCCTTTCCAGTTACAGACAGACCTCAAAGGGGCAGATACAGACGTCCAAGAGGTAGAGGTCAACCACAAGGTCCTTACAGGCCTCGACAATGGGTTGCATCAGGCCAGAAAGAAGGGGAAGACAGGCCTTAACCATATAAAACGCAGCCCCAATGACTTCCCGCTACAGCTGCCAAACAACTCTCTCTTGGCAGCCTCCTTGGGAGGAAAACTGGCATTCTTCTAAAGCATCTGGCGTTTGTAAAAAAAAGTTATTAAGTTGCCTGGGGTACACAGTAAATGAAAAGAAATCAAAACTAGTGCCCTCACAAAAGATAATATTCCTGGGTGCCAGCTTGAACACAACGGCCCAGATGGCTTATCTCACGCCAGACAAGCAAGGACAACTGACTCAATACTTTCAATTGATGGCAACAAAGACTCAACTCCCTGCAAGAAAAATTCTGCAGGCCTTGGGTTACATGGCATCTTGCATACTACTAATTCCATATGCCAGACTGCATATGAGGAAACTACAATGGTACCTAAAGAATGTATGGTCTCAACACTGTCAAAGTTTGGAAACAGTTATACCACTAATTCCTTGCCTTCTACAGGAGTTTCAGTGGTGGGCTCAAGCTTGTCACCTCAACAAGGGACAGCCTTTTACTCAACCCACAGCCAGGAAAACACTGACAACAGATGCATCGGATTACGCCTGGGGAGCACACATGGCAGGCAACTGTATTCAGGGCAAGTGGCCCATAGAACAAAGGCATCTTCACATCAATCAAAAAGAGATGCTAGCTGTACAAAATGCACTTATAGCTTTCAAGGACCTGCTGCATCCAGGACAACTCCTACTAAAGACAGACAACACTACAGTTATGTGGTACATAAACAAGCAAGGGGGCACTCACTCCTACCCCCTCTGCAGGCAAGCCATGACCTTGTGGAACACAGCTCTAAACTATCAAGTTCATCTGCAAGCACAATTCCTGCCAGGAGAGAAAAACACACTGGCAGACGACTTAAGCAGAAACATGATGGATCCCCACGAATGGGAATTGAATCCACAGATATTCAGAATGATAACACAGAAATGGTGGATCCCGGACATAGATATGTTTGCATCCCCAATGAACTGCCAGCTACAGAAATTCTGCACAAGGAGTTACCATCCACAAGCATGGAAAGTGGATGCCCTCTCATTCAGCTGGAAAAACCTACAAGTATACGCTTTCCCACCACTACCTCTCCTGCCAAAGGTACTCATAAAAGCCAGGCAAGAAGAGCCAAAGATGATCCTGATTGCACCAGACTGGCCACGCCAGCACTGGTACCCAATCTTAAAGAACTTAGCAGAAGGACCACCCCGGATTTTGCCTCAAATCCCACATCTGCTGACTCAGCACAACAATCAGATACTACACAGCCAGCTAAAGACCTTAAACCTAGCTGCATGGAAGATTCCTTAGTCAAGCAGGCAATGCCACTCTCCAAAGCTGTTATGGATGTCATTCTGGAGGCCAGAAGGCCTAGTACCAGGAAAGCCTATTCGGATAAATGGAAGAGATTCTATGCCTGGAACCAAGCACACAGCCTTGACCCTCGTGTTCCAAACATTCCTCAGATACTACAATATTTAACTGAGATGCTGGACAAAGGACTCTCCTTCTCATCCATCAAGATCTACGCCTCTGCCATCTCTGCTCATTACAACACAGATCCACCAATTTTCTCTAATCCTTTGCTAAGACAGTACCTCAGAGGGGCTAAAAACATAAGACTGCCCCGTAGAGCACCTACTCCAACTTGGGACCTCAACTTTGTTTTGGAAAAATTGACCTTACCTCCTTTTGAGCCAGCTAACACAGCAGAATTAAAATATATCTCTTGGAAAACTGCTCTACTCCTGACAATAACATCAGCACGAAGAGTTTCAGAATTACAGGCACTAATGGCAGTGGAACCTTTCCTCATTTTCCACCAGGACAGGGTGTCTTTAAGAACTAACCCTACATTTATGCCAAAGGTGGTATCCAGTGTGGCTCTAAATCAAACTATTCATTCGCCAACTTTTTATCCAAAACCACAGAGTAAAGGAGAGAGACTACTGCATTCCTTGGACATTCACAGGCAGTTACGCTTCTACTTGGACAAAACCAAAGCTTTCAGGAAATCTGAGCAATTATTGGTAGCATATACTGCAGGAGCATAGGGAAAAGCCATTTCAAAACAGACTATTTCAAAATGGATAGGACATTGTATACGTTTCTGCTATACACACCATGGGAAACCTGTACCTAACAGCATTAGATCTCACTCCACTAGGGCAACAGCCACTTCAACTGCCTACCTCAGAGGAGTACCTACCGAGGATATTTTGGAAGCAGCAACTTGGAGTTCTGAGCATACCTTCACCAAGCATCTGCCTCTATACTCCAAATCCAGAGCTGGCTTCGCCACTGCAGTACTGCAGGGCCTTATAGCCACCCCTAATGCCTTATAGAACCAGCCACCCTACCTCAGCTTTGGGATTCTACCCAAGTGTAATGACTGCAGCAGTGTAACACGATGAACATAGTACAGTTTTGTACCTAACATAAATGTAGATGTTCGAGTGTATACACTGCTGCAGTCCAGGTTACCCTCCCTCCTTCCTTCCCCTCTTATTTGTTGGTACGTACCTATGTCTTCTACCCTTTACTACCTATGGGGAGTATTTGCTGGTAGCTGAAAGTTGTTAGTTTGTTTTTATTATGTATGCTGTATTAGCAATTTGAATTGCCTACCTTTTTGGGGGCACCTGACATCTGGGGCAAGAAAAACTGAAGAAAATGGCATTGGCTGCATCTTATCCTGCCGCAATGACGTCAGGGAGGAGGCGACAGCAACCGACACCGGACCAAGACTTTGGAACTCAGGCTGACTGGGGAACCGCCTGACGGCAGGATAACCCAAGTGTAATGACTGCAGCAGTGTATACACTCGAACATCTACATTTATGGTAGGTACAAAACTGTACTTTTTATGACTTTAAAATTTACAACTTTATATCAATATTGAACCAGCACACCACCTCTTATTTCTTAAAGGCTTCAATTGTATTCCTTCGAGTAGGGCCAAAATTGAGGAAATGCTCGTTGATCGTAAGCTGTTTTCAAGGAAACTGAATTTACAGTTGTATGCAGATAACAGTAGAGCTGTCATCAACACTTATGGCCTCAGGAGGAAGAGCATTGCTAACCCCCACTTTAAATCCTGTTGTGAATATATTTGAGAAAATGTGTGAAAGGGAAATGAGACAAATAGTCGAAATATTAACACACTTTTCTCAGTCTCTCTATTCAAAACAGGGAAATTTTACACTCTGTAAATCTAACTCAAATGTGAGATGTATGAAAGGAGGAGGGCTTGTGATTATGGACACTCATGACTGTTCAGATTGAATGTACAATTTCCTTGGTGACGATACATACACCACTGTATCTCTCAGTGAGATTAATATTGCTTATTAGGGAATCAAAGTAGTTCTGGATGAGCTACTCCTGTTTGATAGCATCTCACAGGAATTACATGATTTGTTAAGGGTCCCGAACCCCATTATTCCAAAAATATTCGGGATTCCTAAAATCCACTCCAAAATAGACAATCCACCAATGATACCTATCGTTGCAGAAGGTAGCTTGGCAATGAAACTGTTGGCAAAATATATTGATGTTAAGTTAAAACACATGTTCAGTGACTTCCTCCATATTGTGCGTGACTCCTGGGACCTTGTAGGATAGGCTCAGCAAGGTAGACACATACCAAGATTACATGTTTGCCACCAGTGATGTACAAAATTTGTTCTCTGTGATTCTACTTTAAACAAAAAAATCGGTGTTGATATGGGGGTGGCTTGTGCCCCCACATTTGCCTGTGGTGTTCTACTTAAAAGAGAGCCGGACGTATTCTTTAAAAATACCAGCCTGTCAAAAGTGCTTCGTGTACTTCAGGTACCTGATGACGTTTTATTTGGCAAGGCACAAAAATGGAATTCAGTGACTTTATGGTTCAAGTAGAACACACGCTAGTTTCTTGAAGTTTACTCACTGCACCAATCACAATTCTGTTAACTACTTGGATGTATGTATCACGCTTTTACCTGACAGTGGGTTTGAAACTAAGTTGTATAGGAAACCCACCTTCAGCAACTCATTTCTCTTCTTTACTAGTTGTCACCCTTACCATCAGAAGAGGGAGATCGTTAAAAGTCAAATGATCAGAATTATCCAGACTCAAGTCGAATAATGACACATGCTTCAGAGAGTTTGAAGTGCTTAAGCAGATGTTTAGTGATTGTGAATGTCCTGAATCCTTGCTAAATACTGTGCAAGAACTTATTTGGGTAGAGAGGCTTGGTAGATATGCTTCCGTTTTCTGAAATTTTTAATATTCCAGTGGAAGTTGTGGTTGACTCTACTAATTCCACTAATCACACACCATGCACTTTATGGAACAATATGGTGCTGCACTACAGTTTGGATGTGAAGTAAACTTGAACACATTATCAGGAAGAATTGGAATGTGTTCAACTGTCAAGAAGATTCTAAAAGACTGTGTGTGTCACCTTTAAGTTTCACTTACAAAAACAAACCCAACGTTGAGTGTTCTGGAGAGAGAAAAAGTATTCATCAAGGAGACTTTCCCTTAACAGTTAAATGTGGTCGCTGTCCTCAGTGTTGCCACATTGAAACCAAATCCAAATGCGAAGGGGAGATTTTTGACAAAATTAAGAGAGGTACTAGGGGTAGAAAATTAAATTGGACCTCTGAGAGAGTTGTTTATCTGGCTACATGCTCTCAATGTTTTAGCTTTTTACATTGGAAAGACTGACAGTTCTTTGAACTACCGAATTTACCAGCACTATTACTGTTTTAAACATGTTGACAACAAGAATTTTCTTGCTAAACATTCCGTGCTGTGTGCTGGTTTTAAACACTTTACTTTCTCAGTGATTGAGCAAGTGAGGGCTTCTCCACTCTCTGGTGACTGGAAAAACAAACTTTTGAACCAGGAATTATTTTGACAACTTAAAATAGATGCAACCAATACAGCCGGTATTAACGATAATTTATCTTAAAATAGATGCAACCAATACAGCCGGTATTAATGATAACTTATCTATCACCAGCGAGTTGAAAAAAACGTGTCAACAAACTATGATTTTCTGTACTGTCTGGTAAATACAGGATTGGAACTAAAGATGTTTATGTTCACATTTGGTTTGTAAATTAGCAGACCATATTGTGGGCCAGATTCAATAAAGCCTTCACAAAGTGTACACGATATGTATTCAATAAAATTCTTGTCACGTGTTGTGCTTTCTAGTCACTCAGAAAGATTACACTAAGTGTACATGTAGTCTTCACTTTGTGGTAACCTTTATAAATCCATGTCAGTATTTAAAGCTGCAAGAATATCAGTAGGAAAACTAAAATTAGGAGGAAGAAGTTGCGAGTTGTGTGCATGTTATCTGTTCACTTAGTCGAGTGTACACTTAGTGTAGCCTTTATTGAATCTGGCCCTGTATTTTTATTTTATGCTTCAGCTGGTTTTCAGTTTTACTTGATAATACTGAATGCCCTTTAAAATTATTTTACAAGACTTCCCAGCTTTTATACACATGAAATGCTGATTGGAGCATTTTGGGGACGTGTTACTTCCGGAATGTTTTTAACATGATTTTTTTTTCTTTTAACAATGGCTCTGATGATGTCTACAGGTGTAGATGAAAGCGCTTAACCATATTTGTGGATTATTAAAGTTTCAGTGATTTTGGAAACTGTATTACCGGTGTTTGTGATCGACTTTATAAACAAGGTGAAGGCACTGCCAGTCCCAAGCAGTTACTTCTCAGTATGTCTGTTTTATAATGACTTTTAAATTGTTAATAACAATTCTGAAGGATTGCCCAAAATATATTATCAAGCTACTTTAAAGCAATCAGTGGACTCATACCAGACAGTGGCTGATACCTAAATGTATATATTTAAAAAAAAAAAAGTTCAGTAATATGAACAGGTAAAAGCAGTAAGACCTGTTAAAGCATTAAAAAAAAAACTTAAGTACTGTAGCTGCTGATTTACTCAATTATACACAGATCTGCAAGAATCTGTAAAAAGCAGGCTAAAGTGGCTATACAGTGAAGAGTAAGTTAATGCAATTATTGACACTAAACTGCTACAATTAAATTAAAAACTGGGTCAGTTAAAGCTGCACCTTATGTTCATTAACCTTCCCTTATACTAAAGAAATATGACAAATTTCAGATTGTGATCAAATCAAGCAAGGAAATCATATCTGTCAGGTTCAAAGGTAAACTTACCCTAACTTTGTAATCTTGACATTATGATGTGATTTGTAGTTGAATGAGTAGAAGAGCTTAGTAACCCACACTACTTGGCTCATGTACCACCTTTGACGTACCCAAATGGATCATTATAAGTAATTGATAGCAAACTTAGGCATGGCATGCTGAGCAGTAAGGTGGCTCAGTGAAGCTACCCTGTCTGGGTGAGCCATTGCCCCAAAGTAACAATACTCGTGTGCTGAAAATTAAATGCAAAAAAGTGCTAGGAAAAAGTATTTTTGTTGACTGTCTCTTGACTTTTATATACTTTTAAACAGGAGGATACTTTTTTACTTTTATGGTTGAAGCAACCATCCATCTTTATTTAAGCAGTACTAATATATTGCACTATGTTATCATATTTGCTTTAAATTGTATAATTAACCTTGCAAGTATTTCTTAACTAAATGTTAAGTCTTGTATGCAAATATAGTGTTAATAAAACATATTCATTTAAATGTTAGCCAGTTGTTCTTTATGTTTGAAGCTACAGCTTACCCTCACATAGAAGTAAATTAATCTTAACAATCGTAATGACTTGAATTTTGTTTATACACTTATAAATCCTGAAACTAAATCTAAGTTCATGACCAGCTTCAAATTAAGTATTTATGCATGAATTGGTAAGTCTGCATTTTTTTTAATTTTATTCAAGTACTCTTTGACTCCAAATGCCATTTCCTTTCAGTTTTATTCACACACAAACTAGTGTGTTTGCAAAAAGCTCCATAAATCTTGTGCAGGCTATGGACTTGGATGGAGTAAAAAGTCCCAAGAGTCAGTAAGGTGGGAAGGAGGTGTCTGCAACCTTATTCAGTTTAAAGTCCAAGAATAAGGCCAACAGTCCAGTTCTTGAACCTTCTAAAGAAACCGTCTGGGTGGAGAGTCATGACTATATTTATACATTTTATGGATGCCAAACAGTCTCACCAAAGACAAGTTACATGTTTATGTTTAGACGTGCTGCTGAATAAATTCTAAGGTTGCGGTTAAATAATGATTCAAAGGTCAGTAATGCTTATGTGAGACTGAAGCATTGAGAGAACTAAGGTATAAATGTCAGGTTCTAGAAAGCTAATGGGGAGATGGGTTACTAACTGTAGGCACTATTGCTTATAAAGAGAAAATGTCTATACTCCGTGTGTTTGTGAGTGCAGTTAGCCTACAAGTACACAGATGTTTTGCTAGATGTGGTGTGTAACAGCCTAAATGTGGAGTATCCAGAAAAAAGTGTACCATTTGACACAGGTAAGAGTTACTCTTGAAGATTTTGTTCAGTTAGCATATAGTAGCTTTATATTCTGCTGTAGAAGTATATGACATTGAAATGGTAAAAGATTTATGACTTAAGAAATACTGGATTTGATCAAAGCGAGATTATTAAGCCTAGGCTGAGATTGTCCAGTTATGGTGGCCAGGGGTTGATATTGTCCATTATTTATATATCTGGGGTCATATATTCCTTTTTGTCCAATAAATATGGATATTTCAATTTTGATAAGGGGATTATCCTCTGATCGGGAGGACCTGGCAATTTTTGGTATTGGGATGGAATCAACATCAGAGAATGGGACCACACCAGTCAATAGGGATGATACTTGTGAAGCATTATTTGCTACCCTAACCAAACATATGCATTATCTTAGGAACAATGTGTGGCATTATAAATTATTCTAAATTATTCAAGGCCTCTACGGTTAAAGGAGTCACACCTACAGGTTTGAGAGTTAGAACTCAACCAGTGGTGAACAACCTTGATCAGGCCCTACTTCAGCAATGGAGGGATGCACAACACAAAACTACAATGCAATTTGTATAAATATTGATGGGATTTCATGATAGGACAATAGATGCAGAAACTGCTGCTATTACTAAGATAAGTGAGCAAATTAAGGAATATGAGGGGCAGTCCACATACTCTTTATGTTTTAAGAAATTGAGTACTGAATTGACTAATTTGGAAACGCAACTTAAAGATAGGAAAAAAAAAATCCTTAGAGATGTAACAGATTATGAGCAAGGGGACCCCTTTTCCAAAGATAGTGGTAAGCATGTTAGATTTTCACAACAGTACAGGAACCCGGCTAAAAGAAAGCGGTAGAGATCAATGCTCAAAACATCAGGGGTATCTGATACATCAGGGGAGAATTCCTCCTCTGGGTATGATATTGATACATCAGCATCCACAGGCTCACCAGCACAAAAGAGGAAGAACTCCAGTAATTTTGAGGAGTTAAACCAAAAAGGTGGATGGGGGTAGAAAACATAGAAAATGTAGAGAATATGGAGGGATTATTCTGGAAGTTTGTACAGAAACAGCAGGAAATGTATTGAATATGTCATCCTACCCTCTCTCCTCCTTGGAATTAAGCATTCTTAATAAAGGTCCATCATATATACCTGGTTGCTTTGTTTCAGAAGATTATTTTGCTAAAGATGTGATTGAGTTTTGCAGAATTCTTAACTTTAAGTTGTTTTTTCAGGATAAAGGAAGCACTGATGTTCATGATCATTTTAGATACCACAAATCTACGGTTTCACCTCTGATGCATCACAGTGTACTAGCATTCCAAAATTCCACCCTTAGAGATCTCCATTTCAACTCCTGGAATAGCCAGATTAAAGCTAGTAATGTAACCACACAAGAGATGAATACTATTTCTAATTTAGCAGAAAGTCACGAGATAGTTATTCTGAAAGCTGACAAAGGAATTGCTGTGGTGGTCCAAAATTGAGAACAATATGATAAAGAGGCCAAAAATCAATTGGCAGATATCCGATATTATGAGCAACTTGCATATAACCCTACAAAAAACTTTCAAAAACAGATAGATGATTTTCTATCATTAGGTTTAGAAGTAGGAATCATTACTGATAATGTTAGGAAACAACTTACAGTTTTGGACCATAGTAACCAGTATATATATATTTTCTACCAAAAATACACAAAAACCTGCATAATCCACCTGGCCGACCGGTAGTGTCTGGAAGAGGATCCATGACTGAGCCACTCTCCCAATATTTAACTAAGTATTTGAAGCCATTATTAAAGTGGCTATGGGCTCATCTGAAAGACACTACAGAATTCTTACAGATCATCTCTGAAATGCAAATAGAAGATGAATGGATACTCTGTACCCTGGATGTCAAAGCCCTTTATACCAATATTCCACATTGGGCAGGCATCCAGGCGTTAGAATATTGGTTATACAGGTCAGAATTGTATTCACCAGGTTTCAACACTCTTCTTCTGGGTCTAACTGAGCATGTAATTACTAAAAATGTCTTTTTCTGTCATAATACATGTTATCTACAAATCAAAGGTACAGCTATGGGGGCCTCTTTTGCTCCTATATATGCGCGTATATTTACGGCATACATAGAAGAGCAAATTATTTATGATCCCATAATCTGTACCTAGACCAAATAAGTATCTGGAAACGATATTTTGATGACTGATGGATGGTATGGAGATCGGATGCAGGACATCTGGCAGAGTTCGTTGAATATCTGACTGAAAATAAATGGGGAATTGAATTTTACAGTAAATCATCACAAAGATAGTATTACCTTCCTGGATATAATAACTAGAGCTCCAGACAATGCCTTGACAACAGAAGTATATCGTAAATTCCCCAAATATAATTCCCTTCTCCATGCCTCCAGTTATCATCCCCCTAATATATGCAGAAATATTCCTAAATCTCAATACATGAGGGTGAAACGTATTTGCTCAGAGGATGACACCTATTTTCATTTCAGGGATGACCTGACCAAGAGATTTAAAGAAAGGAACTATAGATCAGGCCATATTATGCAAGCCAGAAATATGGTAAATGCTATGTACAGGGAAACACTTTTACAGTATAACAACAAACAGGGTAGAACTTAAGACCAATTAAGTCTAGTGACTACTTATGGTAGAAATATTGGTGCACTAATTGCTAGTGTGCAAAGTAACTGGAACATCCTTAGGGCGGACAATTGGCTGTCTGAAATATTGGGAGCGGAGTGCCAATTCTCCTTTAGAAATGGGAAAAATTTGGCGTCCTTTAACTACTGTAAACAAGGTGATTATAAACCTAAGGAAAGGTTGCAAAGAACTATTGAGGAGCAAATGGTCAAAGGATGTTTTCCATGTGGTCACTGCACACAATGCAGCAGGGTACTACAAACGAATAGTTTCAGTAGTAAAAATACCAGTGCAGTATTTGATATTCCTTTTGTTGTAAACTGCAGCTCAGATTGGGTTATTTACTTGGCCACTTGCAAGTGCTCTGTTTTCTATGTAGGTCAAACATCAAGAGCGTTTAAACATAGAATTTCAGAACACTTTAGTGAAATTAAAAATAAAAAAACACACAAATGCTCTGTATAAACATACTGAAATCCACCAAACAGCATATTTTCATTTTGTTACTATTGACAGAATTTTAGGAATCAAATACATTAAATCTGGATGGCCTGAGTTACTTAATGCTAAAGAGAAAAAATAGATTATTAAACTGGGAGGGCTTTTTGCCCCAGGATTAAATGAACACCTGTAATTGCTTTCTAGGCTATAAATCCATGAGTTTAATTGTGTCTTTACACTGATGAAGGCTTAAAGACATATAAGCCGAAACCGGTCTGTGACAATTGTATACTGATGCTTTTGACTGATGTGAAAAAATATTATTTTACAGCTACCACTGTCTGCTGGTTGTTTTTTTGGAATGTGTGGGTATTTTGAGACCTTGCAGATGCCTTACTTGCAGGAATCCATTTTGAACACTTGTTTTGTCACATTACACTATTTTATAGAAAGTAAGACAGGAGCCTCATGCACACTTTCAGAATTAGTGCTGTTGATCAACATTTTTATATTTGACCAAAGATTTATAGGCAAGTCAAGGTTGTTTCTTTAAGGTCTGCTGTAGCCCCAACATTTGCTAATTTTGTAATAAATGAATGAGAGGTCAGTCTTTTATTGAATGGAAGCTTTATAACTAGCGGCTTCTGAGCTTCCAAAAAACATGTTTGTTTCCTGTTTTGTTTTTGCTTATTTATACCATTTATTGCACATTTTTATTGCCTGACACGTACTTTTATACTGTATTTATTTACTGTGTACTAAACTACACTGTTTCCAACTGACTGCTACACTGTGCCTGCGAATTTGAATTTTATTGCTGTTTTCACTCTTTAGCAAGCTTTTTTGTTGTTGTTTCCACTGTTTAAGTATGTATTGGTATTGTTTTGCTGTTTTATAGCTAACTGTTCTGCCTGCTCTGTTTTTCCCACCAAGCAATGCTTAATGAACTGCTCCGTTAACTGTTTAAATCAGTCTTTGGAGTCTCCTGGCTGAGTTTTCTGCTTTTTAAACATTTTTTCTTTCAGTGTCTCACTGCTATGTTTCTGCTGCGTTAAATATTCTGTACTGTTTCCCACTGAAACTGGGGTAGCTAGTAGTTGTAGCATAGTTCGGACCCAGGCTTTCTGCTTGTGGGAACTGTTTGTAGTGGTCTTTTTGTTCTGATCACATTTGGATTGAAAGGGGCCTATCTGCACTTTTGTGAGAGAATTGTGTTTGATTGGCATCTGACTGGTAAAGGGAGGCCAGAAAAAGGCTTGGCATAAGCATCCTTATTGGTCCTTTTGAATTTTGTTCGAGTTTTTTTATTTTTATTTTTTGCAAGTTTAGCTTCTGGTATTTAAGCCCTGCATCTCAGCAGGTTTTTGCTTGTTTGCGCATCGTGCAGCACCATGCACTACAGTGCAATTCCCGGAGTGCCAAAGCTGGACAGTTAAATTCAACAAATTTTCCCTTAAAACCCGGGCAGAAATATCCATTTTCTGTGCCCTCCGTGATCATTTCTGAAAAGCCACCCCTAGTGACAACAGTCTTCAACCTAGCATTATGGACAGTTGGACTACCCGTGTTTCTCCAGCCAACCTTGTTGACTTGGTTCTCATGAGGCAGTGTAGCAATTGCTTCATGTACACAGACAACCCTCTACTAATAACACAGACTAGTACAAAGTTTGAGAGATGTATTTACACCAGTAATCTAGAATCCATGCTCTCTCACTCAAAACAATAACACTGAGAAGGTTGTCAACTCACCCACCACTACATATTCACATAGTACCACTACTCATACACATAGTACGCATCAGACATGTAAATCCACATACATGGAGATTCTCTTGAAAAACTTACCGAAATACCAGACATCCAAAACACAAGCCTGCTACAGCTAGCACAGTCTCCACAGTACCCATGACACATAGCAACACCAGTGTCTCACCCACCAAGTCCATAACGCATAACACTCAAAAACCAAGTTTTCTTGTCATTGCAGACTCAGTAGTGAGACACATGGATGTCCCATTCACCAAGTTGGACAAGGAGAAAATCACTGTCAACTGCCTGCCCAGTGCCAGGATTCGCTAAATCACACATGCACTCAAGTCTCTCAGCAACAAGTACTGTTATGACTCTGTCATAGTTCATGTTGATGTGAATAACCTAAGACATACTTCACTGGATTATATGAAGTGAGACATGGTTGTGCTCTCCGAGTATGTTTCCCAGGCAGGTATGTCTCTAGCCTTGAGCAGCATACTACCCTTATCTAGAATGATGCCATAGCATAAACAAAAAATGATTGATTTCAGTAATTGACTTAGCTTTTTGGTGTCATTCCAAGGGGATCCAGTCCCACTCTGTCTGAGAGGCCATGGTCGACAAACCTTGCTGCTTTACCAGAGATGGTTTGTACCTGGCACCCTTAAGGCTTTCAGCTGCTGGCAAAAGCTGTTGCCTCCCCATAGTGCCTTTTTTAGGCAAGGTCTTGAAAGCAACATTACCAGTGTGAAATTAACCAATCAGAACAAAATAAGGATTGTGCTGCTAAATTCTAGGAGATTAGACTAAAAACTGGACTCCCTGGAAGCACTTCTATTACTCGAAGATGTGTAGATATCTGTGCAGTCACAGAAACCAGGTTTAAGGCCTCAGAGAGTACCCCGGCCCTAGAAGGCTACAATGCCTTCCACATCTTTAGACCGCAAAATTAACATGTGAAAACCAAAGGAGGTGATGTTTCAATCGGTATTATTGATACATTCACCTCATGTCTAATTAGACTGGACAACTCCAGGGAGGTACTTCAGTTCCGGGTTATGGTGGATTTCACTCCCATTCAAGTCCTAGCCAGTTATAGATCCCCCTCCATGAGTCACGACACCCACAAAGCCTATTTAACCAAACTGAAGACAATACAAATTTTACAGAACACACTGGTTATGGGGATTTAAATTATCCCACCATCAACTCAGAAACCTACTCTAGTCCAAAGTCGATAGCATAAAAGTTCCTTGACTTTGTGAATTCAAATGCCCTGGAGCAAATTGTGCATACCATGACAGGAGGAACAGACATTATAGATCTGGTCTTCACCAACATGTCAAACAGGTGCATTGCTGCAAACTGTTGGACCCGCATTAGTTAAAACTGACCACAAATCAGTCACCTTTGAACTGACACTAACACCAGAACACACAAAGGGTGAAATCAGACTAACAAACTTTACCAAGACAAACTGTGCTCTTCTAGGTGAAGGTATAAATGCATTCCAACTCCTGCCCCAAGCTGAAAGTGGTAAATACTCTGATGCTTACACTAAAGCCCTGTACAGTCACTTTAATAAGTGTATAAACTCGGCTGTACCAGGTAGAATCGAAGCCAGAGCCCCAAGTAAAATCAGGCTGCCATGGTGGACGTCTAGCATCAAGAAACTCTGCAATACATGCAAAAAAATTGCCTGCCAAGAAAACAAAGAAAAAGATCCAACAATGGAAAACCACCCTCCTCAGCCTACACAGGCAAGTACAAGTTGTCAAATCCTCCAAGAGCTCCTTTGAGAAAAGCCTAGCAAGTACTATCAAGTATAACTGTAAGGCCTTTTACAGCTATGTATGTAACCTAAAGGGTCTGACCCAAACATGTGCAGAACTGGTGGCCAATGGTATCACACATACTCTGACCCCACAGAGACAGCGAACCTGCTAGCCAATAGGTTTGGTGAAAATTTCACTCCAATATCCCCTCCTAACTTAACCCCCCCCCCACACCTTACATATCTGAAGAGCAGGTCCTCAAAAACCTCTCCAAGGCAAAGAACACAACCTCTATGGGACCAGATGACATCCCAGGCTGTCTTCTAAACAGGTTACAGTATGAACTAGCATCACCAGTAAGTACACTTTTCAATCATAGTCTAACCACAGGCTTTGTTCCTGTGGAATGGAGAACAACTACAGTTACTCCCCTCCACAAAGGTGGCCTAGCAACAGACCCGAGGAATTAGACCCATAATTCTGATCAGCCTCATCTGTAAGGCCATGGAACATACCATTATGGACCTCATAAATAAAGACATAGGTGACTTCCAAACCCTGGATCCTACCCACTTCAGCTTTGTGAAGGGAAGAATCCTGCCTGTTATATCTGGTGGATTTCTTTGAAAGTGTGACAAAGGCCATTGATTAGGGTAAATCTGTGCACACAGCATATCTCAACTTGGCAAAAGCTTTCAATACAATCCCACATTCAGGCATTACCAATAAACTTAGCAAACTGAGTGTAAACTCCTTCGTTGTAAGATGGGCTGCCAACTGGCTCACAAACTGGACACACACTAGCAAAGTGGTTGACTTCACATCAACTGGCAGACCTGTTACACGCGGGGTGCCACAGAGGTCAGTGCTGGGCTCCCTACTGTTTGTTATATACTTCTCAGAAGTTTAGGTCAAAACTAAAGAGTTGTGGCTGACCAAGTTTGCAGACGACTGCAAACTAGGTGCAATCATTGAATCACAAATTACGTCAGTATACTGCAGGATGGTCTCACACAGACCAGTGACTGGTGTATTAGTCACAGTCTCAAACTGAATGTAAAGAAATGCATTATCATTCCCTTCAGCACAAGCAATGTCCCTTCACACTATCAAATCAATAACTGTACCCTAAGTACCCATGCAGTGGTAAGGGACCTGGGATCACAGGTTGACTGTGACTTTAACTTCGACCACCACATGTCTACCATTGTAAGGAAAGCTTTCCACATAACTCACTTGATTAGTAAAGTCATCACCTCGAGAGCAAAAGAAGTTGTAACCCCCTATACTTGGCACTTATCTGGTCCATAATTGAGTATAACACCCCATTCGGTATGTACCGTACTAAGCACCTACAGCAATTAGAGAGACCTCAGAGGTTTCTGACAAAGAAGATCAGGGACCTCGCAGTGTAATTTGGTGAGAAGAACATTTACAATGGCAGTATTTTTCTACCAGCTTAGACTGAGAGCACCGTGATTTCTAATATTTTTAAGTTTCTCTGGCAAGAATATTGCATTGTCTTTTGCAAATATTGTTTGATTTTTCTTAAAGCTTATCTCTTCCATAGTGCTTTAAAGTCCATTTAGATATTAGGCTTGAAAGACTAGCTTATTTAGTGCTTTTTTGTCAGCCCAGAACTGTAGTTTCAAACCACATTTTCTAGATGATATGTGAAGTTTGCTGTTTGAAGTTGGACATGTGTTACTTATAGTCCAACCCATAAAAAGACCACAAAAGATGAAGCACTGTGATTATGCTGCAAAAAAATCTAAATGATATCCTTGCAGTACATGGAATATGATAATTATGCTCAGAAATCAGGAATGATGACAGTCTTGTTGTGGACATCTCTGTCATCAGTTTTGTAGTATGTGAGCACACTGATTACATTCCATCGTGGAAAAAAAAAGCCCTTTTGTTATGCACTTTTTTTTACCTCTTGCACCTGAGCATACAAAACTGGCCGCCACAGAATATTGGCAAGAAGCCAAAACAGTTTTGAAAGCTGTAAAGTACTTCATTCTGCCAAAAAAGACATTTTTTAATGCTTGTAGCACATCTGAGGTACATTTAGCTTCTGGCTGCTGACTTTGTGGCTGAGCAGTGTGTTTCAGCTTTCAGGGGTGTAAAGCACTTCACATGCTGTACTCTATTTTTCTGTAATAAGTAGTACATTGGAGCATTTGAAGATTTACTCATTGCAATGAGTTGTGATTGTGGTTCTTTAAAAAGAACCATTGATATATAGTTTTGACATAGATATTAACATTCACCTCTGAAGCTTTAATTCCGTCTGTTCTCAAAGCAAATTTCTTGACATCCATATCTTGAACACATATGCAGTTGGTTAAGATAGGAAATTCAGGCAGTCCTTTATGTTTCAGCAAGGTACTTGACATAAGTCTCACTGTAGCAGTCTTGTTATAGTGGGGTTCATATGTCTAAATGTCACTTTTATAAGCCAAAAAGTTGTTTTTCACCAACAGAAATGAACACAAAACTGAAGCATTGTATTATTAAGATGTATCATCCATGTCTGCACATCTGTTATGTTACTAAATGTCACCATTCCTCTAATTATTGATGTCTTTTTTTTTTTTTTTGCAATCTGATTTTTATTAGCATTTTTAAGGACACAAATTACAAGTCACACAATGCAAATAGGTTTAAAACAAATAAGTGAATACGTTTCATACAACCTGGTTAGGCACACGTACAATCAGTCCTATATAACAAAACAAAATATTAACCTTCATTAAACAAGTGATTAGGAGATTAACAGACAGAAAGGTAGCAAAATTATTTTTGACAAGTATTTATTTTGGAAGATTATGGAAGTGTATCAGTACCCCTAAAACCTATTTGATTTAACTATATACAATATATACACACGACTGTCACTGAATGAAAGGGAGTTAGTATAAGGAAGCTAGATGTTAGTGCTTGCACAAGAGTAGGAAGAGATATCATAGGTGGTTGTATTGTTTGTGATCATTCAAGAGTTATGTTGGAGGTAGAAATTAATGAGGAACAGTATTTGTCACAAAGTTAATAGTCCAAAAGAACTAGGGGAATTAGAGATAAGGGGGATATGAAAGGGCCCGAAGGAAGAGAAAAAGGGAGGATGGAGGTCTACCTAAGGATGTTGATTAAGAGCATCTAGTAGGTTATTCCAATATTTCTGAAAATAACTTATTTTCTTATTGCTTGTTGTCTTAAGTTTACTTGCCAAAACATATTTAACAGCCATCGACTGGAAGTCATTCCAAGACACTTTGGATCTGTCTAGCCAGTTTAAAGTAATGTAAGTTTTGAGAAGCGAACATAGTGTCACAATAATATGTTTAGTTTCAGATTTAAATGAACCTGGATAAATATTTAGTCACACCATTTCCCAGGATAGGGTTGATTTCATATATCCCATTATCTGCAGTCGTGCTCTTAGGGAGCACCAAAGTTTGTACACGTTTTTACAGGACCAGAAAATGTGGAGTATGTCTGCCACTGAATTAGGGCATGTTGGGCACATAGGTGAGGTGTTTGGGTTAATTTTGTTTAGGAATGATGGTGTGTAATAGGCGATGTTAAGTTGTCATTCTCGCCTTCATTCTTGCTGGATGGGTCCGGAGCCGATCCTCTGCTCCGACTCGGCCTATAGTATAGCTCGAGAGCTATTTTTTACCGGCTCAAGGCAGCCCTATATCCCACAATATCATGCGCTAACTCCCCAGATCTCGTTTGCCACTTCGCTGCGAGTTTGCCTTTTTTGCCGGCTCAGGTCAGTAAAAGAAATTTCAGCAAATTCTTCCTAAACTTGGGGTTAGTTTTTTTTTTAGATTAGTTCCCTATCAATATTGTTTTACCTAATTACTTATTAGTAATTTTTCGTTAAGCCCTACCCACCCCTTTAGTTAATTTTTATAATCGGGCTTATGGGCTTTAGTTTTTTGTTTACTCTCCCCCTTATTGTGTGTGTGAGGAGTTGTTTTAGTCAGCCCCTTTAACTCCCCCTTGTGTGAAAGTCGAGTGAGTGTGTGTGCTGACTGTGTTACTGTCTAGGGTAACAATGTCCAAAGACGCTAAGGTCTCGGGATTCAGGAAGTGTGACAGACGGTCACACTTCTTGCGTCTACTGCTTGGGACCTTTGCACCTGCAGGACTCTTGTTCCGTCTGCCACGGATTTAGTTCAAGAGTCCTGCAGGAGCGTCATAATAAGCTTATTTTGAGGGGCTTATTGAAGCCCGATGACTCCCCGTCCAAGTCTGGCTCGGGGAAGTCGTCTAAGCCCGCCAAGCCCTCGGCTCCAGTTTCTGAGTCGAGGGCTGGCGAAACTGAGATTGCTCCGACATTGGCTCCAGTCGGAGCCGATGCGAGCAAGATCATAACAGCTCCGAAACCTGTATCGGAGCCAACATCAGCGCGCAAGTGCTTTAGATCTCCTTCATTAGAGTCCGTCCGATCGTCTCCAAGATCACCCCTTCTATTGGAGCGGAGTCATAGGACTCATTCCTCCAGGTCGTCTAGGCTTTCTGACCACGATATCAAGAGGGTGGTTAGTAGACTCATAAAATCTCAGGCACTGGCCCAAATGCTCCAAAGCCCATCTCACCAGACTGTGGCTCCCTCGGTGCCGCCTTCGATTCCTCCTCCGACTCTCCTGTCGAGTTCGGAGCCGGCTCCAGCGAGATTGGCTCTGACTTCTTCATTGGTACCGTCCGTGAAGAAGTCCGGGTGCCGAGACTCCATTGTCTTCTCCGAGGGGGCGAGTGGCATCGGACCCTTGTCCGACCCCGCTCTCCCTCTCGGAGCATTGGCTCTGGTTAGTTCGGCCCCAACATCATTCTCGGAGCCTTCTCTGTCGGTGCCGGGGGCGGTTCTGGTGTCTTCGGTGCCTGATAGGAGGGCTTTCGAGGTGATGAGCGTGCTGGATCCAGTGTCCGCTCCAAGGTTGGGTTCTTCAGCTCCTCCCTTTACAGTGCCTGCTACGGTCTCTGGCCATCCTCTTGCAACTGATAGCAGAGATCCAACGCATAGGGTACCCACTTTGGGTGTCTCATCCTCCTCCGAGGCCTCTCCTGAAGCTTCAGGAGAGCCACCTAGGAAAAGAAAGTGCAAGAGGAAGCACATAGACTCCCCTGAGTCTCTAACCTCGGACACCGACTTAGATGAGTTGAAGGGCTCCCCCAGATCCCCCTCTGAAGATGTCTCCTTTTCAGACATACTAGAGATCCTGAAACAGAGGGGGAATTGGTCCACACTCAAACCCTCCGAGGATGAGTCTGTTTACCTTGATGCCTTTGAATCTTGCCCCCCCCCCCTTTCGATCCACTGATGGAAGTGGTGGCCAGAAAGGCGTGGGCAGCTCCTGACTCCATGGAACCTACCCCTAGGAGGCCTTCAAAATTTATTTCTGCTCCGGTGGACAAGCCATTTCTCACCAAAGGTGTCTCGGTAGATGCTATGGTGGTAGCAGCTGCCACTAAGAAGGAATTAGCTGATCCTTCTGTACCTGTTCATCCTCCTAACAAAGAGTCCAGGACCATGGACAGGTATGGTAAGCAGACATTTGCTTCAGCGACCTTTGCTATGCGATCGCTAAACTATTTGTCATTTCACCCGTCTTCAGAGAGATTTGCTCAAAGAACTGGGTGAAACTGTACAGGATCCTTCTGCTGCAGGGTATCCGGACAAGATTAACTCCCAGCTGCCTACCCTGAATTCCATTGCCAATTCCTCCATGCGGCTTATCTCTTATGCAGCCGATGGAGCGAGTAGGGCCGCGGCACAGGTGTTGCGTTGAGACATCATGCCTGGATGCGAGACTGTAATTTTGCTGATCCCTTCAAGGCATCCTTCACCAACACCCCCTTTGATGGTTCAGAATTGTTTGGACCTCAGGAGAATAATACCCTCACCAGGTGCGAGCAAGATGGTAAGACTCTCTCTGCCGTGGGAGTCCACTTTTCCACACCATCTAGACCATACCCCAAAGGTCAGAAGGGTGGAAAGATGTGGTTCCGTAAACCACAGTGAGTTGCGCCCGCCGCACGTGGTGAAATTCCCCCTAGAGGCAGGGGGGGAACAACAATAGACGCCGCCCCAGGGGCAGAGGGGGTCCACAGAACCAGGGTTCCAGGGAGTCCTTCCCTGACCAACCCTTTCAGCATCCCTGAGAAGCTGCCCGACTGTCCACCTTCGGAGGCAGTCGGGGGAAGATTATCTCTGTACCCAGAAGCCTGGCAATCCCTCTCTCAAAACAAATGGGTACAGTTGATCATATCCGAGGGTTACAAAATCCCCTTCATTTCCCCTCCAAACCAATTGCCAAGACCCCTCCCAGACATACCACCCAGACAAAAGGGTCAGGCACAGCTGGAAATAGAAAAGCTGTTAAAAAAAAAAAAAAAAAAAAAAAAAGAGTCATCCAGGCAGTCCCAGCAGACCAGCTAGGATCCGGAATCTACTCCAGGTTCTTTTTGGTACCAAAATAGACAGGAGACTGGAGAACCATTTTGGATCTCAGCAGACTGAACAAATCTGTGCAGAAGACAAAATTTCGGATGTTAACGCTGCAGTCCATTCTGCCCTTCTTGGGCAGAGACAACTGGATGTGCTCGTTAGACCTGCAGGACGTGTATTATCACATAAAGATACACAGGCGCTCCAGGAGGTTTCTCCGCTTTCCGCTGGGAGCCAGTCATTACCAATTCAGAGCCCTGCCCTTTGGTCTCACCACAGCCCCCCGGGTGTTCACCAAATGTTTGGCAGTGGTCACGGCTCACCTGAGACGAAAAGGATTCCAGGTGTTTCCATATTTAGACGACTGGCTCATTACCACTACCACCAAGCAGCATCTTATCATAACCAGGGATTACACCATTCACATTTGCAACAGGTTAGGTATTTCCATAAATTTTGCAAAATCCTTCTTGTCACCTTGTCAATGTATAAACTTCATAAGCGCCGTGTTAAACACCACAGAAATGTCTGCAACTTTAACACCTCAGAGAGTGATAGATATACGGCAGAATGTCCACCTTCTGATTCAGTTCAACAAAGTTCAAGTCAAGTTAGTACTGAAAATATTGGGCCTCATGGCAGCGGCGATTCCCTTTCTTCCCTTAGCCCGCTTCCACATGAGAATTCTTCAGCGGATGCTTTTATCTCAGTGGTCCTACCAACAACTTCCTATGACTCACAACATCTTGATGACCCCGACTTGCAAGAAACACCTCGCCTGGTGGATGGTCTCCCCTCAACTTCTTCAGGGCAGACCTTTTGTTCTTCCCCCTCCAGTTGCCACGGTGACAATGGATGCCTCCCTGATCGGGTGGGGGGGCATTATCAGGGCAGGACTGTCCAGGGCACGTGGCAACAATCAGAATGCCACCTGCACATAAATATCCTAGAGATGAGAGCAGTGCTTTTATCGTTGCGAGCCCTTCAGGACTCTCTTCCCACGGGCACTATAGCAGTTGAAACAGACAATATGTCCGTAGTGTGGTACATAAACAAGCAGGGCGGAACAAAGTCCTACCCCCTATGTCGAGAAGCACTCAGACTTTGGCAGTGGGCGATCTCCTCTCAACGGTTTTTGATAGCAACGCACATCCCCGGGAGATCCAACGTCATAGCAGACAGATTGAGCAGAACAATTCTCATGCCTCACGAATGGTCTCTAAATCAAGCCGTAGCAGAGAGAATTTTCCAGAAGTGGGGCCAGCCTTGCTGCGACCTTTTTGCAACACCTCAAAACAGCAAGTGCCTCGACTTCTTCACTCTCTTCCCCCTACCAGGCCACCCCCCCAGAGACGCTCTAGTCCACGATTGGCCTTGGGGTCTTCTATACACTTTTCCCCCTTTTCTGTTGATCCCAAAGTTAATTCAGAAAGCAACCGCATTGAGATCCAAAATGATCCTCATTGCTCCTTACTGGCCTCGACAAGTATGGTTTCCGTTCCTGCAACGATACCTTCTGGAACAGCCCTGGCATCTGGAACCATTTCCAGATCTTTTGACCCATCTGACGGGCAAGCTGCACCAGTCTCTTCAGTCCCTCAACCTCACAGCTTGGTTGCTCCACTTCCAACCATAGCCAGGCTTCCCTTCATTTCTCTTCCTGTCCGTGACATTATTCTTGCCTCCCATAAGTCTAATACCAGGAAGACTTATGCGAGCAAATGGAAGCGTTTTTCTTTCTGGGCACAAGCTAGGTCCTTAGACCCTTTTAATGCTCCAATTCACAAAGTTCTTGATTTTCTGGCAGACCTTTTTCATGCAGGTTCATCGGCAGCCACTATCAAAGTTCAACTAGCGGCCATTGCCAATTTCCATGTAGGACTTTTGGAAACCAGTATTATGTCCCATAAACTCTGTAAAGCTTTCCTCAAGGGCATTTTCTTACTCAGACCTCCCATTAGGGATCCTCCTCCACAATGGGACCTGAATTTAGTGTTATCTTCACTAATTCTTCCTCCCTTTGAGCCTGCAGCTTCTTGTTCCCTCAAGCTCCTCCCTTGGAAGACTCTGTTTTTGGTGGCTATAACTTCTGCTGGCAGAGTGTCGGAGCTTCAAGCCTTGTCTACCCGTCCCCCTTATTTGGTCTTTCATAAAGACAGAGTAGCTCTCAAAACAAGCCCTTCCTTTCTACCTAAAGTTTCTTCTGAATCAAATCTGAATCGCACTATTCACTTGCCGGTTTTCTTCCCAAATTATTCAAACCGGGCTGAACAGAAACTACATTCCTTGGATGTTCATCGCCAATTGCGGTATTATCTAGACAGAACAAAACAATTCAGGAAGTCAGAACAGCTCTTCCTTTCTTATGCTGACTGGAGGAAAGGACTTCCAGTTTCAAAGGTAACCCTTTCCAGATGGTTAGCTTCCATCATTACCTTTGTCTACGAGTTGAGACATAAACAACTTCCTTCAAAACCTAAGGCTCATTCAACCAGGGCGCTATCAACTTCAACAGCCTTTCAAGCAAGGTTACCTTTAGATGCCATTTGTGCAGCAGCTACTTGGGCTTCTCAACATACCTTTATTACCCATTACAAACTGGATATAGCCTCCGGAAATAGAGCTGACTTTGGTTCCACTGTACTCAGGAGTCTGTTCCATTGAGCCACCCAGGACCAAGGTGCTAGGGACACTGTCCCATCCAGCAAGAATGAAGGCGAGAATGACAACTTAACATTAAGAAGTTATGTACCTACCATAACGTTCCATGTTAGTTGTCTTCTCGCCTTCTTTCTTGCGTCCCTCCCTCCTGCCCCCTAGCCTAGGCAGACTTGAAGGTTCTCAGATCCTTCTATTTCATGATGTTGCCCCTTTTTCCAAGGTTCCCATATCATGACCACTATTGCCAGGGAGACTGTTTATATATATATTGTTTTTTTTGTTGGTAACAAAAAATTCTATGCTATGTGTTAGTTCCAAACGAGATCTGGGGAGTTAGCGCATGGTATTGTGGGATATAGGGCTGCCTCGAGCCGGTAAAAAATAGCTCTCGAGCTATAGTATAGGCCGAGTCGGAGCCGAGGATTGGCTCCAGACCCATCCAGCAAGAAAGAAGGCGAGAAGAAGACAACTAACATGGAACGTTATGGTAGGTACATAACTTCTTATTATTATTTATCATGAGCTGGGTATAGATTAGTTTTTTGAAGGGGGTTAATTTTATTGTTGCATCAATTGCATCGAGTTTTTGGCTAAGTGTAATTTCCCTGTTTTTTCCATCCCAGTACTTAGAGAATAAAATATTGTCTTGGTGTTTTATTTTTGTTACTAGTCTACAGACATTGGAAAGCATTTTAGTTCTTAATAGTAGTTGGGTTATTAGTGCCTGGTAAAGATGGTGTTTCGGGGGGAATACTGACATCATGGCAGTGGCCAAAGATATTAGATATAGTATTTGTTTAATGATTATACAGTATTTTTTATTGACTGCAAAAGAGGATATGATGTCATTAAATGGTAAGTCTTTGACTGTATAGAAGTCCCAGACTGTACAGTTCCTAATGAGAGGGTAACTATCTAGATTTAACATGGTGTTACCCAATTTAAAATTTGGATTAAGATGAATTGATTGGGCCATCGTTAGAGAATGTTGCAGACGACCAGGGGATGTTATCAGTTTTTGGAACCCATTGATATTTTTTATTAATAAAGGATGGATTTTATGTTCTTTGAGAGTTTTAGTATTAAGGAAGGTAATTGCACTAGGATTAAGGTTGGATGCCTTTGTATGAGCATTGTAAATTCTTATCCATAAGGGGTTCCAGTCCTTGTTTGATTGTTGGAAGTTAGCAATATGTACAGTGCGACTGGTGTTAATTATATGGTAGTATGTTAAAAAATCCGGTAAGGCCAGACCTCCTCTGTCTTTGGGAAGTGTAAGTTTGATGTAGCTGATTTTAATATTTTTAGGGTGCCAAATAAATTTCCCCAGTGTAGCATTTATTTTCGAGAAAAAAGTGTTTGGAATGTTTTGGTTAAGGGCAAAGAAGTGAAAAAGAAGTTTGGGGAGAATATTCATTTTTATAATAGCTACTTTTGAGAGGAGGGATAGGTTTAAACTCTTCCATCTTGTGAGATCTTCAGTGACTTTAACCCATGTTTTGTACAAATTACCATTAATTAGCTCTTGTGGAGGGTGGGCAAAGGTTATACCCAAATATTTTAGGGAATAATTAACTTTGATAGTTGTTTCTGGTATAAAGAATTCTTTGTGACTAAGGGGGTTTAGCGGGAAGATTATTGACATGTTAGGATTAATGGCATAATTTGAGATTTGTGAAAATTTGTCTATTGAACTTAGAATTTTCTCAAGTTCCATTGAGGGAAGTTCAAAATAGATGTTTAAATCGTCTGCAAAGGCGGTATATTTCATTTGCAATTTATACAGGTATATTGAATGGTGGAATGTTTTCTGACTTAGTTTTAGCAATAATACTTCAAGATAGATATTAAAAAGGTAGGGTGAGAGTGGACAACCCTGTCTTGTACCGTTTATAATCTGAATTGGTTTGGAGTTTTTTTTTTTATTTATATTGAGGGTAGTGGAGGCTTTAATGTAGAGGGTTGTAACCATTTTGATAAATTCATCAGGGAAGGAGAAGTGCTTCAAGGTTTTAAAGAGGAAGTTTAAGTTTACCCGATCAAAAGCTTTTTGAGCATCGACAGATAGTGCATATTTGGGGGATTTATCGAATTTTGTTAAATAGGTTATGGCTTCAATAGTTAGTGTTATCCCAAACATGTCTGTTGTTCATGAAACCCAGTTGGTCATGGGTTATAATATGTGGTAAAATGTTTTTTAGTCTATTTGCTTAGATAGATGGTAGAATTTTTGTCAGTGTTAATTAAGGCAATTGGACGGTAGTCATTTGTGCTGAGATTATTGTCATTTGATTTTGGTGTAAAAATGGTCTTGGACTTGTTGAGATAGAGATCGGATATACCGAACTGAATAATGTGATTATAAACTTTAAGTAGTATGGAGGCAAGATTTTGCTTAAAGGACTTGTAGAATTCTGACACATAACCATCTGGTCCTGGAGCTTTGCCTGGTTTCAGCTTGTTTATGGCCAAGGATACTTCATTCCTAGTTATAGGTGCTTTAATTAAATTAATGTGAGTATCGCTTACTGTTGGAAATTGTAATTCATTTAGGAAAGAGTCCTGTAGGTCTTCTGATTCAAGTGTTTGGGGTCCACAAATTTCCTCGTATACTTCCTGAAAGACCTGGATGATTTCCTTATCTGTGAAGTAGGAGCGTCCTTTATGAATAATATGTTTTATTGTAGTAGGTGGCGGTCTGATGTTTATAATCCTAGCCAGGACCTTCGAGGGCGTTTGCGCCCATTCAGCATTCTTATGGATAAGTCTAGATTCCATAAGTGAGTAATTAGGTGTAATTCATGAAGTTGTTTTTGGATGGTGGATATTTGTTTCTCAATGTCAGGAGAGAATTTGGTTTGGAGTTCTGATTCTAGTTTTTTTAGGTCTGTTTCTAGCACCATAGTGCGGGATTTAGATTGTTTTTTAATTAGTGAGGATTTCTGGATAAGGGTACCTATTAAGGTAGCTTTGGCAGCTGCCCATTGAACATTTAGAGGTATATCAGACATTTCGAGGAAGGTAATTGTCTGTGACAGGAACTCTTGAATTTCTCTGTGGAGAGTCTTGTTGTTCAGGAGGTTTAGATTAAGGGACCAGTTTATAGGGATGAAATTCTCATGGTTATGTTTATAGATATTTAGGTGTAGGTTAATTTTGGCATGGTCAGAAATAGTTCTGGGGTCAGTGCTATATATTATTTCATAAGAGGCAAAAGTTGTTGATATTAAAAAGAAGTCTATCCTGGACCAGGATTTATGGTAAGCTGCGAAGACTGTATAGTTACTAATGCTGGGGTCTTTTCTAAAGGATCAAACAAGTTGAAATCTTCCATCATATCTCTTATAATGTTAGTAGAATAATATGGGCTGTTTATTGGATTTGCAGGTTCTGTCTAATTCTGGTCTGATTGTAATATTCCAGTCCCCACCAAGGATCAGTAGATGATTGTTGAATTTTTTGATGAGCGAATAAATTTCGTATAGGAACGAAGAATGCTGTATGCAGGAATCATAGACATTTAATATAAGTATTTCTTTTTTGTAGGACGGGATAAAACATGTCAGGTAGCACCATCTCCCATTTGGGTCCCATCCTGAGGTTATAACTGATCCCTTGAAAGATTTTTTAACTATTATTGCAACCCCCTTGGAGGTCTTGCTGTCACCAGCCTCTATAATTTGTTTTATCTATTTCTTTCTAAGGTCATTTGCCCATTGAGCCGTTGTCATGTGCGTTTCCTGAATAAGAGTAATTTCAAAAGTAGATTTTTGGATTAAGTGTAAAACTAAATTTTTTTTTCTATTTTGTAACCCTTTTATATTCCATGAGTCTATCAATAACATTTAGCCAAATAATTAGTAGGATGAAAGAGTCATGTTGTTATTATTAGAGTTAGAAAAATTTGCAAGCAGAAGGGTTGTTAGCTTAGATAGGGATAGGCAGTTGAAGTGATAGCAGACAAGACTGTTACCCTTAATTGAGGTAAGTTTAGGACAGAGATAAGGTAAAGTGACAGCCACCTCTCTCAGAACATTACCCGTGCTTAACCACATTCTACAAACATCTGAAAGAGAATAAACTATTTACAAGATTAACTATTTTACAAAAAATTCTCAACATTCCAAAATCCAACTTACTACACACACTTGTGCTTCTTGCTCTCAGATAGCAAATAGTAAAATGACTTTTTGGCTTATAGTATACATCAGCATATGTATTTGGTTCTAACAAAAAGGATTTTTCTTGACATTAGAATTGTATTTGACTGTGCTTAACCCCTTAGGACCATAGAACAGGGTCTCACCCTTAAGTACCTAGCCTGAAGAAAAATGAATAAAATACAGCCGAGACTCAAAAATGACTTTATTAGGGTTTAAACAATATATTTGAGAGGAGAAAATGCATCCAGCTGTCAATACGTAAAGGGGTACCTTTTCCTTTATAATTAACAGGTGGAACTTTAGGCCAGTGTTTTTGTTGTCTTTGAGAAGGCCTGTCACCTAATGGGGCCTTGAATTTGGAGCCAAACTCATTTAGAAATATATAATAGTATTTATATAATGCAAATGCCAGGACTAGTTTACCCAAAAATAACCAATATGGGAGTGGTACCTATACAAAGAAAAGAAAAAAAAAATCGCAATTAACATAACATTCCCCATTGTTACCAGACATATCTCCTTGTCCAACATTTTGAACAAGGTTAATTAAGTACAGCTTTCAAAACACTTTACAGCAGCATCACTTCACAATAGCGTATTTACCATTTTAATGCTTATGCCTCATTACTTACAAAATCCTGTTGAAAGGGACAAGACAAATAGAAGTGGTTTTGCGAATAAAACTTACACTGTTTACTAAACACAGTTTTATGGGAAAGATCACAATGATAGGAACCATTTCCGTTCCCACTGTAACCGTGTCTCTCTCCCACCAAACCAGTAATAAAAATGAAAGTTTATCTCATTCTTTTAGTGAAACACAACAACCTTAGACTAAACATTAATTCGTACAAGTCAGCACTGAATGAGTTGCTGCAAATTAAACATGAACATAGACAGCATTGTGCACCCGAGGCTGGGCAAGACTGTTCTAAATAATTGAGGAACAGACACCAGAAGGAAGAAGACACATCCGCTGTGGAAAAACATGTTGATATTTTTTGATTGTTGATGTCTAAAGAGGCTCTCACTGCAACATTCTTTAAATTTTTCTCAGAATAAAGGTGTATTGCTTGCTTCCATGTATTTAGTAAAGCTTGTCAGCTGAGCTGTGGGACAACCTTTGACAGGCCAAAAGCCCACAAACTGGTCAATATACCAGCTTTATAGTGCTCACTACTGCCATCTCACATTTTGACAGACTTTAATAAGTGCTTATTTTTTAACTAAAGTTGCAGACTATTTATGCAGAAAGCACAGCATGGAAACTGGCAACTATAATGTCCTGGGGGTGAGCAGCCTTCTTTCATTTTAAGTGTTGTACCAGAAGCTCCTTGTGCTACAGAGAGCTGTGATTGGGTTGCAGCTCACAAGCATGGTTTGCTGTCTGTTTTTTTTTTTTTCTTTTCGCCCTTGCTGCCTGCTTATCCTCAGCCTCCTCTTGACAAATCAACCCTTCTAACTGAGGGTGAGTCAGTGGAGACAAGCCATCACTAAGGCAGTCATCTGGGGTGTTTTAAGGATTTTATTGCTAGGTCCTAACTCCCTTCAGATGCTCAGCTAAGGAGTAGAAGGGGGGTTGTTTACTGGACTGACATCATTGATCACCTCTCATTTTCATAAGAGGCATTGCCAGCAAACAGCCCCATTCCCATCCTTCTAGCATGAGAAGTGGTTTACCTGCTTTACACCAGAGAAATTGCACTTACCTAAGTGCTTCCTCAGTGCCTACAACCTACTCCTCTCCTGGGTGAGGCAAAGAGCCACATAATTTCACTCCTTTCCCTTCCTGCCTGTCTTCTGCTGTACCAGGACCACTAATCGAGACCCATTCACCAGGGTTACAGTTAGGGACCATGCTTCTGCCGTACAGAGAGAGAGTATTTTTTATGTATTCTAACATGTAGGAAAGTGTTTAAAGCTTTTTAGATACTATTGTGAATTCCCCATGCTAGGCCAGTAATCAAGGAGCCTGAATCCTCACCATTGACACTGGAGGGGGACGTTCACTTGGAATACAAATGGTGACACTTAGTATTTCCAGATGCAGACCTCTCTGCATCAAGTACAGTTTCCCTTAAGTGCTCCCCAGGGAACATGCTCAGTCCACAGACTGGTTCCTGTCTGTATCTATCCAGACCAACCAATAAGACTCCCCACTGGCACAGCTTAGCGTTGAATCCTTAGCTGGGGTTCCAAGCTAAGTCCTTCCACACCCTCTCTGTGAAACCAGTGCTTTGTGTCCCTGCTTCAAGTAGCCGACACACATACACCCTTTGAGATATGATTTACACACACACACACACACACACACACACACACACACACACACACACACACACGCCTGGGAAAGGGTGGCACAGATTCACCAGCCTGTGCCCACGTCTGCCCAGACTATAAGGTAGTTATTACTACCACCAGAAGCCCTGCCAGCTACTTTAAGGCTCTTACAAGGGTACCCAAATATGCTGAATGTAATTGATATTTATACAAATGGTAATGATAGTAATGGTGACTTTCAGGAGTGGCCAGGGTTATCACCAAGTAAATATATGCAAATACTCTCAAAGCTTAAATATTTTTTTAAAAAGGACCAGACACAATGATAAGTTTAAATATATTTAATAAATAAGAAAAGAACAAGAAAATACTAAACATCTATTCACAGTAAACACCAGAGTTTCAGTCACAGGGAGTATTAAAAATAACAGTGATGGAAAGTTTCACACTGTTATAGAAAAACAGTATTTAGCCAATCTCACTACCTTTTCCTGACTGACTAAAGTAATTACTGTTCCTACTTACAGAATAGAGCAAGACAAGATGGGTGAGTGGTCTTTGTTGTCAGATCCAAGAGAGAATACAGAATGCTCCTGAGAATTCAGTCTCCTCTAATATTAAAACATTGTTTCTGAACAGAATGACATGACATACATCTGAAATGAACAAAACGCCCTAATACAGCTAAAGGTCATTCCGTAGGCAAAAGTAAAAGCTAAAGTAAAAATCCTGGAGCAGACCACCACGAAAGAACTGCATCCTTATTTTATTAATAAGCAAGTACAAAAGCAAAATTCACAGGAGCTCTGAAGTATGATGAGCACTTTCGGCTATTCATCCTTCATCAGTTTGGTCTGAATTTTATTTTTGTACTTGTTTATTAATAAAATAAGGACATAGTTCTTTCATGGTGGTCTGCTCCAGGATGACATACACCTGGTCATCTGACATGTTTCCTGCACTATACCCATCACTAGAACTACCATAGAGCTTTGCTTAGATGTAGTATAGCTGCTAGAAGTCATAAAACCATTTCATTCTTCTTGGAACTACCGACTATTCTCTAAGACCGACATTGCATCTCTGGCTCCATTCAAAACTGTGGGATGACATCTTTATGGCTTAATCCATAATATAATTTAATGTCAAGAATATTTTGCAAAGTCAGGGGGGATTAACATTAACCTCTTCACTTCCAGTATATGCTGCTGTTACAATATATACATTTAAACAGTTACAGTACTGCATGTACATCTCTCTTCCTTCTAGCAGGGCACACTGTTGATATATTTCAACACACGCAAACCTCACAAGAACATTTTCAGTACAAGCATCTGTAGAAATCAGTTTGATATACAAATGACATAATTATTTGCAAAATTCCAGCTAGCTCTGCTGGCATGCATTACAAATTCACTGCCCTGTTTCTCCTGGTATGGGTGGTAGTACCTCCTATCGTCACAAATGTAGCTAAAATCAGTGGCCTACATAAAACTCTGAAATGCAGTTGCATCTCACTTACTCAGCTAACTGAATTATATCACAGATGATGTGACAGAAGCCAGAAAGAAAGAAAGAATATAGGAAATCATAAAAGGCACATTGGTGCATAAGGAAACTGCTAAAACAGCTTCTGGCAGAAAATGGTGAGAATAATACCTAAATCTTGTTTTATTTGTGTGTTGCAGTCTTGCGGTTGAGTTAAAAGATAAAATAAACAGTGTCTGTCTGTGCAGCTTAAAAATTCAAAACACTGTAACCTGAAAAAAAAAGCTCACTTAGTGTTTTATCAGGAAAGAATATCTTCAAATGCAGCCTCAAAATAGAAATAAAGATAAATTTGGCCAGCCATTCCACTGAATTGGAACCACATTTAATGTGTACAAAAGGTCATACATAAAACTATCGTTAAGCGCTTTCATCCTTTATCTTTACTAGGACTTCATCAGAACCATATTCCCAACATCTACCTCTCTTAAATATACCTTACAATTATCTATTTACCAATCTTAAGTTGCATTAAGTCATTTAAAGGTACGATTCTATAATAAAAAAGTTTACTTATTGAAACAGACATCTTATTAACACAATAAGTACCATTGAAATTAAACATACTTTATTAGTTTTTTTCAAATATTCATGTTCTTACAGGAATTCATGCATTTGGTCGCGGGACCAAATGCCAAACGACCGTTATTCCGAACCATAATGTCGAAACTCTTACGTGCGAACGTTTGTAATGTTGCGTGCAACATCGAATTCAACATTTCTTATCGCACAACTCCCACAACAAGCGCTACCTTGGGTCGAGAGGCAGGAATATTAGCCTGGCTGGCATTCGGTAATTCCGGGTTCGCATCTGAAAATTCGAAATATTGCTATCTCAGGATTCTGCTTTCGACATGTACTCATTTGGACATCAGTTCACTCATATGCAAGTAAACCGTTCTTACATATTTATTTCTTGAACAAACTATTTCTGGACTATAGTTTTCTTACAATAAGATGTTTTAATAAGGAAACTTTTTTTTTTTTGGAATCTTACCTTTAAATGACTTAACTCAATTTAAGGTTGGTAAATTGATAATTGTAAGGTGTATTTAAGAGAAGTGAATGTTGGGAATATGGTTCAGATGAAGTCCTAGTAATGATAAAGGACGAAAGCACTTAGCCATACTTTTATGTATAATCTTTTGTACACAATATATTCTGTTTCAATTCAGTGGATTGGCTGGAATAATTTATCTTCAATAATGTTTTAAGGCTTTATTTGAACGTATTCTTTCCTGGTGGAAGACTACATGAGCTTGTTCAGGTTACAGTGTTTTGAATTAAAAGGAAGGCAAGGGATGAGAAAAAATTAGATTATGGGTAGAATGTTCTTCTTTCGGCTTTTCCCAGTTAGGGGTCGCCACAGCGGAACTCCAGTCCGCTAATGATTGTCAGTAGATTTTTACAGTGCCGAGGTGCCAGCCCGAAGCCCAACCTTCAATGAAGGCACGCCCATTCACACATGTCTTTCGAATGCCACTCGACCATGGTGAGGACATGCAGACTCCAAACAGAAGGCACTCCAGCCAAGAATCGAACGGGAGAACCTCTTGCTGTGAGGCGACAATGCTACCGCTGCTCCACCGCGATGTATGGGTAGAAAGTTTATACATATAAGCAAAATTTGAAAGTATGCAATTCTTGGAAACATGCTGATGTAGAGGGCTTGGCATGATAATCCAGGCAATCTCCAGATTTTGCAAACAAGAGAACTCCACACACATGTGGCAATGTTCTGAGCCTTACTAACTTATCTTCTAAAATTGAGGTATACAGTGCCAACCCAGATTTACTACCTTGATGAATTATCATGCCAACCATTGACATGCCATTCAGGACATATTCCAGTAAGCTGTCAGGACAAGGTAGGAACCAGCCTTGAAGTGGATGTTAGTTCTTTGCAGGGCACACCCACTCTCATGCACATCCATACTTGTATGCACACCTTGGGATAAGTCAGATTCAACATGCAGCTTCTCAGAATGTCCTTGAGTTGTGGTAGAAAACTGGAGTCCTCAGTGGAAATGAATATGGTTATGGCATGCAGACCTCACACAAAAGGTACAATAAGCAGGAAATGGACCAGGTTACAAATGTTATGAGTGAGGGAGCAGTGCTACCTGTCACAGAACTTTGCCATCCTGCATAGTTTTATTTAAAAAAAATATATATATACTTTGAGTAACCACCAATTAACAAAAGTAAACCTTATCCTCACTGGCATTTACATTATATTGATGTGATTTTTATTTTGAGTAAATGGATGCTTTGATGCAATCTGAAGACTGTAACCTTGTGGAACAGCCATCTTATTGGCTAATGCCTGCTTTGCTTGAAAGAGGGTTAGAGGCATCTTCCTGTAATATGCTTTTCAGCATAGTCTTAAACTGTGCCCAGAATGTACATTAGTTGCTGTAGCTATGAGATGTAGTCTATTCTTTGGGCTTTACTGTTGGAAGTATGTGGATGCACAGTAAAAAAGTCATTAGGCTTACCATATGGCAGCTTTAGTATTACTCAAATTGCTGATCTAAAGTTATGTGACATTGAAAATGTGCCTCTGTCCAATGAAATACACAGTAAAATGGATTACAGTATGGAGGCCATGGATTTTGTGTTATTGCAGTTTTTAACATATTCTAGGTGAAAAGTAAGCTTGTTATATTAAGCATGTAGGTGTGTACTTTTGAGTCATATCGTATAAGGACACTGACACTATAATTGCAGAGTAATTGCATTAATATAATAGAATATTACTGTTTTATAATAGCAGAAGATAATTTAGAGCATTTCTACAAGTTGACATGTTTTAGGTTATGTGTTTTGATCTGTGTACTAATGACAATGATATATTGCAGCAGAATGTACTAACACCATAAAAACAACTGAAGAATTGGAAGTAGACTATGAAGATGATTTTGACTTTGCGTATCAGCCAGGCATTCAGAAAGATGCACCAAAATTGCTTGAATTTGTTTTACCTCAAGAATCACAAGGTAATGATCATCTGTATTCTTCACCTAATTCATTGTTATCTGTCTGTTTTGTGAAGTCGTTATATCTGGCATAAGTGAACAGTTATTTTACAAATCTTTAAAAATCCTCATATCCATACCTGTCAGTGTATATTGACACCTTTCATCTGTCAGTGCATACTGGTACATTTAAGTATTTGAGAGTTAATGATGTCAGGGATTTATAATAGTACAGGTATAACAGGCACACACAGATGTAATTCTCCCCTCACTGATATGTAGCTTAATTGACTTTGACCCCATCAATTTGGCTGATCCAAACTGTACAATTTGAACTATGTTACAAGTAAAAAAAAAAACATATTTTCTGAAAAATAACTATATTTTTGAGTACTTGTCATTTAGTTGAATGTATAGCCTATCACATCATAAAGTGTAGTAAAAAAATATCTGTCTGCAAAAGCAAACCCAGTACACATCTGTTTGAAACACTACAGTATAAATTTAGCATCCACTAAGCAGTTATACCTAACATATACTGTACGTGGCCAAACCATGTACAAATTATGTTGCAGTGTATGAACAAAACAGATCCATCCACACCAATAAAGTTAGTACAAGTAATATTTTTTTTCAAACAGGCAAGCTCCCCCTTACTCACAGCCCATACAGTTTTTCATATACTAACTCTGAGATTGTACAACAGAAACAGTAAGAGTAATCTACTCTTATACCACTGTTTCATGATCTCAGTAAGCAGTTTACCTTATAAATTGTTGATATCTATTCTGTTTCATTCACCATACAGAATACACCATAAGCATTTTTTGCTGTCCAATTCCATACTGTCAGCTGTTTTAAATATCTCACAAAGTACTCTGTTCTACCTCTTGCACTGCATTTAATGAGTAGCTTTTCTTCTGTCAAGTAGACAGTCACAAAACCACCCATTACATGCTTATTTATAACCATGTGACATATTGTGCAGTTGGTACTTTTTATCCCATAGTCTTTACTTGTGCTGTAATCACAGCTCAATATAGAGATATTTTGAACCAGTGCTGCATTCTCAGTCCTAAAAAGAAGTCATTTATTGCCCCAAGGTAAACTGGATATAACGCTGAAGATGATACCAGCTGTACAAGACCTTTGAACTCCTGCTTTTGGTGCCTGTTTTTAAAAAGCCACATATCTGCTTTTCTGTGAAAGTCAAGTGCAAAATGTGTGTAAGAGACATTCTGGCCTCATGTATTAAACTTATTCATGTCTAATAGCTGTGAAACATCACACCATCAACAGCCTACTAGATTCTGAAAAATCAAGTTAAAAACATAAGCAATCAAATATAAATATCTTGCAGGATATCAACATGTTGCAAACGGCTGTGTGTTCAGCAAAATGTGTTCATTATAATGATGTAAGTCAGTACATTCACAGTCTTTAAACATCAGTACTTGTAATATTTATATTATGTTTCAGAAAACTTGGGAATGATATTTTCTCTAAACTATTAAAACAACTTTTCATATCTTGGAACATGTACAACCTAACATATGGTATTACCAGCACTTTTGTCTGGAGACTTGAGCTTTTAAATGATGACAAGAACTTCCTTTCTACTTATAATAATTACAGAAATGTCAAAAAGTGTGGTTATTTGCATAATTAAAAGTAAAAATATCTGTATATACATAAGTGTTTGCATTGGTATGTGGAATGTCACACCTCTGTTAGCCTACACACATCCTTGCATTCTAGAGCATTTCTGAAAAATCCACTTAACAGGAATAAGTAAACAAAAGTTAATAACTTGTGAACAGTAAAAGCTATTAAAACTGTACAAATAATAATGTTATCAGTAAGATGTATTATTTATAGTAATGATAGTCATTGCATTCATATTCTTTCCATAAATACTGTAATATATTCATAATTCTCACAAAAACCCAAAATTATATTTTTGCTAAACTTTCACAAACAAATTGTCATATCTTGGAAACTGTGCAACCAAGACATATATTGGTAGAACACTTTTGTTAACTAGATGTAAGCTTTCACATGGCAGTAAGAAATTCTTTGAGTGCATGTTTATTGAGATATTTACAGAAATATGAAACATATGTTTAACCATATAATTAGCAATTTAAGTAACCCTGAATATCTTAGTGAAAATATACAGTTTTCTTCAACAACATGTGAGGTTTCACCTGAAGTCATGTAATATTTTGTAAGTCATTTTGTTATTGAAGTATTAAGTACCTGTGGAAATATTTTTATTTTCATAATTACTGGCAAATGTAGCTCCAGTACAGTATGATGTAAATGGACATTGACAGTGAATTTTCCCATCTCCCACCATGGTATTTCACACATATCCCTAAATAGCGTGTAGATAGTTTCTGAGTTATGAAAGAAAATATAATCATAAATGTGAAACTATGAATAATTAGTGGCAGACATTGATTGAATTCTCTACTATAGGGCACTGTGGATTAACAGTCATGGTGTCATTTTGTTAATAAACCCTTGCCTCTTTAAATAATACCTGTTATTCGGTGGTAAGTCACTTGAAGAAGCCAGACCCAAAAAAGATCTAGATTCCATAAGGAGCTATAGGTGTTACGTGGTAGTATACAAAATGGTGCTGTAAGATTGAGTTAGTTAACTGCATTTTTTCCAGCATCATTTAAGGTTTCACTTCATATTATGTTACAGATTATAAGTTATTTGTTTAATTTATTAATGTTTGTTTGGAAGTATTGCATAGAGTTATAATTAGAAGCAAATGGCTGTATCTCCAGCATAGTACATTATGCATGGTCAGTCCATTTTCTGTGTCTCACCATAATATTTAACATTGTGCTGCATACTTAGTTATGAAAATATGAATGTAATGTGAAAATATAACTTATGGCAAACAGTGGTCAATATGTCCACTGCAGTCCTGGATTCAGTCCTAGTGACATTTTGTATTTAAACCTTGGTGTTTATATGCTATTAACTTTAAGAATTTCTTGGTAACTTAGTTAAAGAATGCAGCCACAAAAGTGTCATGACACCATATGGAGTTATGGGTCCTAAATTAATGTTTACAGAAAAGGCTCTGTGGGTGTGATTGAGTTAATATTGTTTTCTACTCTGTATAGTTTGAGAAATAGTTGGTGTTATTTTGTATATAATCATCTCAATCTTAACTCCTTCAACTTCTTTGTCCACAGACTTCACCACACAAAAACCCTATAATCTCAGATCCCTAACACCTACAATCTATA
>NC_056731.1:1116376810-1116384310 GCF_019279795.1 Protopterus annectens | reverse complement strand
GGGAAAAGTGAAGTATTTTGCAGAAACACTCTCAGCAGTTTTTCTTGGCTAAACGATCATGACATGGATACAAAAATGGTATAGTTAAATGCAATAGAAGCTACATGTTTGTATCGCAATTTCTTTTGGCTATTTCCATAGCTGATAGGTGAGGACAAGAATGTGCTGTTGGGAATTATTTGAGGAAATCAGCCCTCAGTTTAGCTGTCTAGAAATAAAATTAAACTGTAAAGTATGATTTAGTAAATATAAAGGTATCCTTGCATGGACACCCATTTTGGTCTTTTATTATGTTGAAAAGAGGGAACTAGAAAAGCTAGACATGAGGGAGGGAGAAGACAAGGGACACAGAGAAAGAAGACATCAAGAAGGTTGTGCTGGAGGGGGTGGGCACTTCATTTTTTTGCAGGGGATAGACCCCTCTATTTTTCAAATCTTTTCTGTAAGAGAGAAGTTGGTGAAGGAATGAAGAAGGGGGTATAGGAGAGAAGAATTAAGGAAGTGTTAAAGAATAGACATAACATGAAAGACTACTCAGACAGGAACACTAAAGTGGTTTTGCTTACATTGGTGTCTGACACAACACATACAGATGGCAAACACAAAAGGGGGAGGATGAGGAGGTGGGGAGCACAGGTCTCACCCCAGTCTAGAGGACCTAAAATATCCCCCAGTGATGGACTTGCAGAGCAGGAACCCCAGTGTTGTGTGAGGTACAGGCCACTGGTGGCTTGTTGGTTGGAGGCCAGTGAGTCTTGTACCCACTGGAGGAGGCCTTCTGCAGATTGAAGTTGTCTCTCCACCACCCAGTCAACAGCTGCCTCTACTATATCTTGACGCCTGAGATGTTGGCAACTTTCCTGGCAGCCACACATCAGGAGCACACAGGGCCAGTGCTTCAAGCTCACTCTTGAGCTTTAACAGAAGCCATCCTTGCAAATCCCAGAACAAGATTGAAGTGTGTAAACCTAAAGCAGGGGATGAAAGGGTGTAAACCCAAGCTCTGAGGTGTTACACCACCATAAGTCATACAGCCATGTAGGGGGTAGTACCTATGGAAGTGATAGCAATGAAAGAGTTGGTTTACCAGTTGGAGAGCAGAAATGGCATGGACCTCCACCTTCTCTTCTCAATGCCATTGTTTAATTTGTTATGTAAACATGAAACTTTCTGTAATATAATACCTGTACATTTTGTTGCTTTCACTTTTTGAGGTGGAGGGTGGACATTTGTATGCACATATATCCAGACAATTTTTTTTAAATCAAAGCAGTTGTGTTGCAGTGTGGTGAAGGTTTTCAGTGCATGCTGTGTTTTCATGTAGCAACAATTGTTAAAGAATGTAGATTTGTACATTATTTAATTTTGTTCATTTTTATTTCCCCATTTCAAGTTAAGCATAGGTAGTCTTTTGTAAGCTGTTGTAAGTTTATTAAGGATGCGCTAATATAATGGAGTAATTGTGTATTGTCTGGTAATACAGTACATTCGTACACTAAAGATATAGTATACTGTGCTTTGATTAAGAACTGCTGTTACCTCGTGCACACCTTTAGCCACAGCTCACCCCCCCAAGAAACAGAATTATACCTTTTGAAAGAGATGCATGCTGGTGTAATAGCACAATTCATAGAATTCAGCTTTGGTGAGCCTAATTTACATGCTAAATTTCTAAATCGGCCCAAGTTTATGCCAGTAAACTTCAGTGCTCCATTTTTAACTTCACGGAGCCTTGTTCATTGCTGGCAGTTTGTAAAAGAGAAAATGAATTAAAAGGAATTATTAAGAGAGGGAATAGTCAAAACATAGTAGGAAACCACCAACTTTGGTATAATTTAGGTAGATCTGCTCATCAGAAGCAAATATTTCCCACTAAGGAATGATGCATACTAAATTCTTAAAACCTCATGAATGACACGAGTGTAAGTGCCATTATTAACAGCTGTCTACACCTGTTTTTGGTTCTTTGTGACCTTAATTTCCATTACTAGCTTTACAGAAAAGTAGGGCATTATAATTCAACAATGTTATATTACCTAAAACTCCCTACCACCACACTGCAATAGTAAGCAGTTATGTTATCGGCTCACAGTGAATTACAAGATGGACTGACTTACAACGTATAAGTAACACCACAGTCAATCTACTTTTGCAATTTGAACTTCTGAACTGTGGTGTAGATTTCTTGTATGGGAGTCTAGTTAATTGTGGGTCAGACTATGTGCTTTCAGGTTACAACATACTGCAGCATTATTATATACGTTATAAATGTGCATCAGAGGAACGTTCACAACTGGGAGACTGGTTTCATTTTGGCCAAGTATGTGCTTGCAGGTTACAAAATGCAGCGGTAATAGGAGCAAGACACTGAAGTGACAATTTTAGTCAAGAGGAGAACAATATCCTTCTGGATACTCTGAGGACATATAGAAAATGTCTCTTTGGCAAAGGGAGAGCAAAGCTGTCATAGAGACCCAAGGCACAGAGTCAAGTATTGGCTGACATCCCATGCTGTAGGGTAAGGAATTGCACATTAGTACAGTGAATGAAACAAGCAAATGAACTAGCGAGACATGCAAGGAGCAAAGCAGGGCAGAATGCTTTTGTCTAAACCATCACTGGTGGGAGCCCTTCCACACTGCAACCATTAACACCTGATGAGGAATTTCTGCTCTCCATAAAGGGTTATGACTACGATGCAGATGATGCCACAAGTATCATTACAGGTGGTGTGGACACCATTATTCTCAGACAACTGCAGAAGCCACAATCCTGCAGTGTGGAAGGTTAGGACAAGGAGATGGCAATACGTTATGCTGCCTTAGAGGATGGGTGACCGGTAGATCACTCAATGATTGGAGACTGAACATTCTTCGGTTAGGGTGTTAATCTTTAGGTAATGCCCACTGAAATCAGGCTGCCATGGAGTTCAGCCTGAAGGTAACCTAACTCCTGCCTTATTTTATGCTCACTAAGCAGCACTTTTGCTGTTAACAATTGTAAAATATACAAAAAAAAAAAAGAAAGTTAAAAAAGTGTGTGTTTGAGTGTATGTGTACATGTGAGTGAGGGCAGCATTGATTGAGTCATTATTTTACACTCACTAAGTGGCGCTTTTGCTGTTCAATGAGTGTAAAAAGTAAATGAAACAGAAAAAGTGGTTGTTTTTGTTTGTGTGTGTGTGTTTCTGTCCCTGAGCATATGCGTGCATGAAAATGAGGTGTGTGTGAGTGAGAGAGGGAGAATGAAGAGTGAGATCAATCAACCAGTGGCAGCAGCAACTGTTAAGAGGCTTGTGTACCTCTTGACCTCTTAGCTCAAGATAGCTGGATAAAGCCTAAAATAAAGGAGAAACAAAAGATCAAAATAAGAACATATTTTAAATATTGCTGTTGTAAAAATCACAAGTTTGCTTAAATTAAAAGGATTTGTATTAGCATGCATCTTCTGACGTGCAAGTGTTTGTGTGTATGAGAGAGAGAAAGAGTGCGATTGATCGACCACTGGCAGCAGCAGTAAAGAGGTTTGCATACCTCGACTTTCAGCTCACGAAATATGGTTAACGCTTGAAATGAAGGGGGAACAAAGGCTAAAAATAAGACCAGATTTTAAATGTTATAAAATCATAAAGTAGCTTAAATAACAGGATTTGTGTTGACATGAATTTTCTGAAGGAAGTCAAAGTAAAACATATGTCATTATTTAGTGACTTCAGTCCCCAATGACTGGCAACGAACTACACATTTTAAGAGTAAGGGACCAATAAAATGAAGTAAATATCTAGATATTATTTTTTAATTATATATTTTGGATGTAAAATGCTTCCCTCAACATTTACATATACTTTGAAACATTAGGTGGAGGAACTATTTTATGTCAAAATTATGTTAAAAAAAATATTATAGCAATAAAAAAAATAAATACGTAAAACACAACAATTTTACAGACAGCTGATTCTCTAAGAGCAGTAATGCCCTCCAGGGCAGGCATTATTTCCCAATAACGCACATCCTGTTGGGCATTATTGCTTGCATATACTATACAGCGTATTTGTTTACATATAATCCATACCAGTTTTCATCACCAGGTGCCCCATCCACTTCAGGCATACAAGAAAGTGACCCCTCGTTTTATACAGTGATTGTGTGCAGTATCTGTGTATAGATAAATAAATTTTTATTTTCAGAGGTTCAGTAAGCATGTCATCACTTATTCCCTCTCAGGGTCAGCACCAGAAAAAAAATGCATGTACTTAGCTAGCACAGACAGTTGAGGTTGACAGCAGAATGGCTGATGATGATGAGACCATAACTCTCATATTTGTGTCACAGCTTGAGGACAGTGGCACACAGTCACAGAGTGTACTGGCAGGGTTCCAACCACAGACCAGGCTAATAACCCCATAACCAGTGGGGGGAGAGCGGAGACATTAAATAGCTCAACAGCATTGTCTTGTGAACAACCCAGACATCTTGAGGAAGTCACTACCATTTCAGAGTTAGCAGTACCCGCTGTAATGCCTGTGCAAAGGACTGCCAGATGAATCCATATCTCTCAGCAAGCTCAAAGACTTGGAAAACTTAGACTGCCAGCTGTAGATGAGCTGAGACATTGCTCAGGCACAGGCCACTGTCATAGAGGGTCAGGTAAAGATGGATAGAGTATTTCAGGGTATAAGTACATAATTTAATCACCACTTGGGAATGGTGGTGGCAAGGGACAATGCTATGATAATCATCATATGCAGTATGGTGACACACAGCACCTCCATCTGCACACCAGTAAAGCTAAACATTGACAGTGTACTGTCTGTAAATGTGGAGGCAGAGTTGGCTGTACCACACATTATTATCAAGGAAGTGCTGCAAAACGCATGGGTAACATAACACAAAAGATGGCAGACAGGCCTCGTCACCCTTCCATGACGCATGGTCGAACCTCACAGTTGAGTTCCCAGTCATGCAGCAGTGTCAGATCAGTGTCCAGAGGTTCACCTGCATCCAGTGGCTCATGTAATCACAGCAACTCATCATCAAGCTCACATTGCCAGCACTTGCTCACGATCACTGGGACCCTCAGCCTATTAAACATGGGTGACATCGTTTATGACTCCTTAGATCTGTAAATGACATTGATGACAGCAAGTAGTAAAGTTTTACTATCAAATGTTTGAAACTTACTGTCCTTCATAAGGTCGAGGGTAAAGGTGCAAAAGGTTAAAATTACGAGTGGAAATCTTGTCTTCTCTAAAGCGTCAACATGTATCTTGCATTCGTGGTTTTGAGCACCGCTGTTTACAAGTGGATCAAACTACAGCGGGGATCAGGAAAGGTACCTTTTCCTCACTGTAGTGCGATCTTGGAGTTAGAAGATATAATTATAAAGGGGTGTGGGGGGTAAAGGGAGGCTTGCCCCCCCTGCAAAATGTTGGTAGAACATCTCCGGACATCCAGGTAAGTCAGGCAATGTCGATAATGTCGAATTTGACATACCAACAGTACCGCTTTCGGAGTTGTGAGTGAACGGTGAGCACTTTTGTCTCTTCGGTTCAAGTAAATCAATACTAGCAAAACTGATTTGCAGAATTTTGATAGCAAACCACTAATAAAAATTGTACAACCTTCAATTTTCAAGCATGGATAACCGTGCATAAATATTTGCAGCATCTGGGAAACATGAATGATTTGGAGGTAAAGTAATATCTATGTGGTTGTGTAAACTTATTTAAAGCACTATTGTATGGTTAGTGCAGAGGGATGTAGGACTAGGCCTCTGCATGTGCTACTGTGATGAATCCTGCCAGGGTAATATTACTTATAATGACAAGTGAATTTGTGTCCATGACTGAAGTAATTAATCTGATGTGCAGTCTAATGAGACCATGCAGCACACAATAGCCAACAGTACACAGGATGGGCACATCATACCTGTTGTTAAAAATCACTGTTCAGTAAAGGACTGCATAGCACTTTGCAGAAAAATCAATTTCTTCATTTTTAAGTCTGAAAAAAAAGCTGAGACAGCAGAACATATAAGAGATCTAATAATACTTATCTTTTAGGTAACTCTGAATTTACTATAATCGCTCAAGTGGAAAGCTGCACATAGTACATGCTGCGGTAGGCATTATTTTCATTTACTACTTCTAGTCCTGTCCAAGCAACTATCAAATAATGAACAACTGGGCTTCACTACTGATAATTCTGTAAAATACACTTATGTGCCACTAAACAAAACACAAAAAGCATGGTTCTCATCTCCAACATTTTTCTTTATGACTTTATCATTAACAGCACAGCTTGCAGTTGGCAGGTAGGCATCAGAGTGATGGCATGCTGCCACTTAACAAAACACACAGAACAGACAGGTAATTCTGTGGTTAAAAAAAGTTTTTTAAAAAAATGAATGAAAATGGTGATGTACATTAAATTAGACCATTTACCACACAGCATAGCCCATAGGTAATGCTGCACGCGTGAATTATTATCTCTGTGATTTTTACTAAAGGTACGAATAATGTACGTAAATGTCATAGCTCATAAGTGTGAACTAGATGCTACCACCTTTTCTGCTCAGCCATGTAGACTGCCACACCGGGTCTTGCACTTCTGCCACCAGTTGGCCGTCAGCACTATCATCACTGGTGAAAATCACGATAGCTGGAGCTGCACTTCCACCGTGGTGCACTTGTGCACCACGCTGATACGTGATCATGTTGTACAGATTGCAACAAGAGTTAAACATCCTGCATAATAGTAGCAGGGTTATACTGAAGTGCATCTCTAGATTCATCCAGACAATGGAAATGGGCTTTCAGCTGGCCAAACAGTTGCTCAATTACATCCGTGTCTGGGACTGGCCAGTATTGAAGCATTAATCAGCAACGCCCTTAGGGTTACTAATTGGTTTAATCAACCAAGGTGCAAGTGGGTAGCCTACATCACCTTGAAAAGAAATGAAAAAAAGGGTGTGGGAGACATAACAAAGGAAGGTGGATTTAGTCCTAAACAATGCTTTTAACAAACTACACCCACAGAGATTACTATGAATAATAAAAATTCCCATTTCCATGCAGGAGAATGCAGTAGAGTGAGCTTGTGTGCCAGATGCGAGAACCGTGGGCACCTCCAGGATGCTTGGCTGACATGTTAATGATGCACGCCTATGCATCACATACTACCTGACAGTTGTTGGAATGGTAGCCCGTCCTGTTCCAGCCCTCCTCCCCATGGTCCAGATGGGGCCGTAATGGTAGCATGGATGCAGTCTAACACCAGAGCACATCTGGAAATAGTGCTGTCATAGTTCTGGCTTAGTCTTTAGGGGACACTGGGAGATTAGTATCCTGATCTACACATGACAAGAGTATGTTGAGGAACTGCTGAAGTTTCCTTGAGATAGAAGCCTGAGAAACACCTAATTGTTTCCCATTTTCTTGTGGAATGTCCCAATAGCAAGTATAGTGAGGGTTATAAATACCCTGGTGTCAACATGTATAAG